>NC_081318.1:112149467-112384467 GCF_026419965.1 Kogia breviceps | reverse complement strand
TATCTTACGAGTAATTTGCTTTCAACTAAAATCCCTTCCTCTCTTTCTCAGATAACCCGAGGACCATGGATGCTGATGAGGGTCAAGACATGTCCCAAGTTTCAGGTGAGAGCTGGTGAGATGCCTACATGGGGAGTCCAGGAAGACGGCTCCAGTGGGCGCCCAAAGCCAAGGTGCTTGCTGGGGGGGGGCGGGGGAGGAAGAGGGCTCTCCTGCCAATTCCAAGATGGAATTGGTACCCATGTTTCACTTCAGCTCTTAGAGATTATCCCGATGTGGCAACCTGGACAGAAACATCTCCCTCCCAGATAAAACTGACTTTCCTGTTACGTCTGCGAGCAACGTGGAAAGGATTCAATCTGTGTTGATACTCTTGGGGAGGAAAAAGGACGGGTGATCTGCCCTAGAGTCCAAACACAGGCCAGTGAAGGTGCTGGAAAGAGAGAGAGAGAAAGGTGGAGGGAGGAGGGGGAAGGGAGACAAGGAGAAAGTAGATTGGAAAACAGAGTTTGGAGCACAGTTCAGGATATTTGTTAGATGTGGCAACAGCACTGCCCCAGAAATAAACCATAGGTTTCCTTCAAGCCCTGTTGGCCATAGCTCCTCCCATCCCGGGAGACCCAGGGCCTGGGGCAGTCCCGGGAGATGAGGCCCAAGGTTGGATCACGCTGTCCTGCCGGGCGATGCCCATGCCGTGGACCCCCGGCCGGTCTAGCCAAGCCTGCCCGGCTCCATATTCATGGGCCCAGGAAGCCCACTGTCTGGCTAGCCCTGAACCTGCGTGTGTCAGCAGCGGTCGGGTTTTCAGTAGTTTATATTCTCCAGTCTCAGGCCCATGGTCAATCCCAGGTGAGCCTCTCTGCGAGAATGGCCCACGTGGTCCTCTGGGCACGGCCAAGCTGCCCCCACTGGTTTCCAAGGTGTGACTGAATTCTGCATCTGGGCTTCGGTCCGTCCTGGTGATGGAGGTCAGGGCTGAGCGTATGGCCGCCGCTCTGCCTGCACGCTGCCCCCGGGAGATGGGCAGGAGGGGAGGTTCAAGTTCCCTCAACCTGGAGGCGGCCTCCTGCAGCCCACGGTCCCCCCGCTCTGTCCCTGCCTCCCGTGTCATTTAGAAAGGCTGGACTGAACTCTCCAGGCTGTGGAGTACCAGCAGACTCCTGGCTTTTCAGCTGTGGCGTGTAGGCAGTTGGTGGACGTGCACATTGGTCAACGTTTGGCCTTATCTGTAGAAACAAAAGTAGCGTGGGAGGAACCAGCCCAGGAGACACGCTCGCACACAGGCACAGGGCGTTCTTGCCGGTGTTTGCTGCAGCGCTGGTGCCGATACTGGAAAACTTTGGTCCCTCCGTGCCCTTGTTCGCTCAGCTCTGAGCAGCGGGGGCCATCCGCACATAGCCATGTGGAAAGACCTCCAAGATGTATGTGAAGGTGAGAAAAGCGTGTTTCAGGATGATATGCAGAGTATGATACCATCCTTTGAAATGAAAACGTATCTCACACACATACACACACACACACACACTTTCCACATGCCTGTATATACGTTTAGGAAAATTCTGGCGTGATACTTATTAAACATGCACTTCCTCTTGGAAGACTGAGGATGGAAGGAAGGGACGGGTTAGAGAAGAAGGAGACGGAGACTTTGGTTTTTCATCTTCTACCTTTCAGCATTATTTGGATTTATTTCCCTCAAACACACGCTTTGTTTCTGAAATGTAGGTAGAACAGCAGCAACGATAAAACTATTTAAAAAAACAAAAATTTTTGCTCTTTGGAGCCTCTCATTCGGCTTGGCCGGGATCTGATAGCTGCTGGTAGAGACAGTCTGAGCTGAAGGAGAGGTGGGTCCCGTTCCCTGGAATTGCAGACCACGGCTAGAGGTGATGAGAGGGTCCGAAACACGGGATGTTAAACATCCCAAAGGTGCAAAGAGACCCCTTCGTGGTTTCTGATCCTCTGTGTTCCCTTGTCACCTTCTTCTTGGGTGGCTTCCAGATTGGCGTCTTACATGATGCGTTGAAGAGGAGGCCCCTTGGACCCATGCAGACTCTGCTGTCCCAAAGGCAAAGCCGAAAGCCCGAGCCTGGGCTGGCACCTCTAGAAAGTTTTGTCGGAGAATGGCCAGTCAATATTCTGATCCCCTCAGTTGGTAGCAAACATAACAAAACCCTCATTTTCTTCTCCTATTTTTCTTGCCCTTAACATTATGCTAAACACTCAATTTGTTCGGAAGTGGCTAAAGAGAATGTTGGCGGGGGTGGAGTCAAGAATGAGGTTGGCCTGAAAAAGCCGACTCTTCTTTGGTTTAAAAAAGATTCAAGATTTGGTCTGAAGTTTACTTTTGTATACTCCTGGGAAAGGAAATGCTACTTGTAGTACTTTACACAAATAGTCCTTTGGATTGTGTTTAAGCTTGGAGCATTCTAAACAGAGATGAGAGCATTTAAAGAGTTGTGCCCCTTTTTAAAATATTTTTAAAATTTTATTTCATTTATTCATTTTTTTCTTTGGCTGCGTTGGGCCTTCATTGCTGCGCGCAGACTTTCTCTAGTTGCGGCGAGCGGGGGCTGCTCTTCATTGCGGCGCGCGGGCTTCTCATTGCGGTGGCTTCTCTTGTTGCGGAGCACCGGCTCTAGGCGCGTGGGCTTCAGTAGTTGTAGCATGTGGGCTCAGTAGTTGTGGCACGCAGGCTCAGTAGTTGTGGCGCGCAGGCTCTGGAGCACAGGCTCAGTAGTTGTGGCGCACGGGCTTAGTTGCTCCGCAGCATGTGGGATCTTCCCAGACCAGGACTCGAACCCGTGTCCCCTGCGTTGGCAGGCGGATTCTTAAGCACTGCGCCACCAGAGAAGCCCAAATTGTGCCATTTTTACTAAAGATTTGAAGCATGCTTTTTCTACTTCTTGCTGCTTCTCCAATACAATCCTTATAATGATCACTTTTCCGTTTTGATTTCTAAAATGGAGGAAGGTGGCAGTAAGTTGTAGAATAAGGTTGTACATTTAGCCAAACATGTACATTGATTTATATGAGGAATATGTTCTGAATCATCCCCGTTTCCCACAAAATTATCCCTTGTTATATGCTGCTCCCAAAAAAGAAAAATAGATTTTTTTCTAAGTTGAACCCTATGAAATTGCCACTATCATAGGTAAAAAAAAGTTCCAACATCAGCAATTTCATAGGAGTCCACCTAATCTATGTGTGCTACTCCCTTGCAAAATAGAGAAGTACTTAATACCTAACGCTTTTTTCAAACTACCTGTTTCTTTCTTCCCTGGGATTTATCCTAAATGTGGACTGAGCCCTGGTTTACAGGGTCTTGCATATAGTAGACACTCAATAAATATTTACCCACTTGCATCCACCAGAGTCGGGAAATGCTGTTGAATAGGCTTGGGGGAGTGTGTCTAAAGCAAAGCCATCCTTTTCCTTTAGGGCACATCTCCTTCTTTCTTTGGGTAAGTTTTCTATTGCTTTCTCTGTCTCTTTTTTCTTTGGCCCACTTTCCAAATTATTGGTTGTGCATGTGGTTTATGATTTGTCTGGGGTTCTAAGGGAAGAGGCAGCCTGTGGGAGGACGGGAATTGTGAGGCCCATATCAGCACCTCATCTGTGCCTGCAGCTCTGAGACCTGAAACCGTTCTCCATGCCTCCTGGACCACTGTGTGTCCTCTGCAAAATGGGGGACTGTAGCCAGTTGAGCGTAGAGGATGCTCAGGCTCCTTGGGCCCTAAGGGCTGTTTTCTTAGTGGTTGTTTGTAATGGTCATTGGAATAAGGAAACAAGAACTATGCTCTGTAGACATCCATCGCCTGCCTGGGAAATGAGGCTCATCTGTGTTGAAGTGTCAGTGCAAATGTTAATCAGAGTAAATCCCATTGATTGAGTGCTTGAGATTTACCAAGTACCACCCTCAGCATTTTTCTCCTTTCAACTTTACAAGACCCCCGTGAAGAGGATACAGGGACCGTCTTCAATTCACAGGGAGCTGAGACTCACAGTTTCAATAACCGATCAGAAGTCCCATGGGAGCCAGACATGGCACTGAGCGGAGCTTCCCCACTATTCTGTAGAGTCTGTTTTCTGAGTTGTTATTTACACCCAGGAATTCTGTTCTCCTGGGTAATTGTGCATAGTAAAAACTCATCCACTAGGGAGAAAGGGAATCACGGAACTTTGTTGGGTGAATTAGAATCTACTTGAGGAATATTTGCTTGCTCTCGATAAGCTAAATTTACAATTTTCTCATCTAATTTGCCCAAAATGCTTCTCATAGGTAAAGCTTTATTTGAAACATGGGTAGTAGGTAACCTAACATAGAAATTGGTAAGAAGTTTCTTTCATTTTTCTAAATGAGTAAAATGACCTCTCACCTCCTAAATTCTTCCATTTCTATACTTGATTTCTCACTGTCTGCAGTTCTGTGTGCCTGTGTGACATCATATGTGCACTTCGGGGACATATGGGCACCTGGTGCTGTGCATACCTCTTTCTATAGGATGTTACATTTACAAAATAATACCGTAAGCTTACTTAGCATATTAGCATCCATGCACTTCATTATTTTATCCTCACAACAACCTTATGAGCTAAGCGAAAATCATGGTTTTTAGCCTCATTTTACTCTTGAGGAAAGAATCTTAAAGAGGTGACTTATTATGGAATCTGTCTTATAATTGGTGAAATCTGAGCTGTACCCCGTGTCAACGAACTTCTTTCTAGTCACAGTGTGTTAATATCTGCTATGTGTTGACTTGATTTAATAACTTCATTTTCTTATGTTTTATCATGCTGTTGTATCTTATACCCGGTGTTGTATTTTAAGTGGTTAACTGGGTAAATTGGTTTCAAATCAACACATAAAAATATGTTTGCTCGGGCTTCCCTGGTGGCGCAGTGGTTGAGAATCCGCCTGCCGATGCAGGAGACACGGGTTCGTGCCCTGGTCCGGGAAGATCCCACATGCCGCGGAGCAACTAAGCCCGTGAGCCATGGCTGCTGGGCCTGTGCGTCCGGAGCCTGTGCTCCGCAACGGGAGAGGCCACAACAGTGAGAGGCCCGCGTACCGCAAAAAAAAAAAAAAAAAAAAAAAATTAAAAAAAAAAAAAAAAAATATGTTTGCTCCCCGTGAAGGTTTTGATGAAGTGATGGAGGTTCATCGTGGAAATCTGCAGCGCGGAAAGGACCCCAGGGTCGCCGAGTCCCAAGGCTCAAGCCAGTGATTAATACCTCAGTAGCTGCTGCTCAGACTTGGGGGCTTTTAGGCAAATCAGATGAGCTCTTAAAAACCATCACAGAGTGCAGGCGAGGTGAGGCTGAATTCCAGCAGGGCTAGTGACAGGCACGTGGCAGTCTCGCCTCGCTCTCTTCCAGTGCTGACTTTTTACCAGCTGCCCCCCCCGCACACGCCGAGACTGATGTTTTATTCTCGCTCCTTCTGCATGGGGAGCTCCTATTGATCGACCCGACCCAGGGTGTTTAGAATCATGGTCCCTACTGTTTCCATTATTCCTTTTTCTCCCCCGTGTAGGAAACAATGAAAAAGCGCTGAGATGCTGCAGGACTGCTGGGCTGTAGCTCAGCACAGGAGCCCAGCCAGACGGAAGCACGCCTAGGATCTCACCAAGTTCTAGTTGGTCTTGTTCCCAAGAAACGAATCAGCTAAATTTGAAAAAAGATTATGTGCGTGCATTTTTCGCATGAATGGAGGAGAGAGACCACATCCCTTCACTGGATAAATCCCGATTCTCTATGCCGCTCCCTTGGTTT
The DNA here is from genome assembly GCF_026419965.1 of Kogia breviceps. Taxonomy (NCBI): domain Eukaryota; kingdom Metazoa; phylum Chordata; class Mammalia; order Artiodactyla; family Physeteridae; genus Kogia; species Kogia breviceps. The sequence continues at coordinate 112,378,692 of NC_081318.1, read as the reverse complement.
CCTCGTGCCCGGGTATCTAAATTGATCCCAGGGTTCTCCGACGTTATCACCAGGAAGCTCAGAACAGAAGACAAAACGAAACGTGAATACAGTCTAGTTTCTCAGTGTCCCGCCCCCAGCCCGTAACCATGACAGCTGGTTAACCAGAAAGGCGGACGTGCACACCCCACACTCTGTACCTTTAATGATCCGGTCAGATCTGTGGAGGCTCCTTGGGGGTCTTCTCAGAAGCAAGAGGCCTGGGCCTCTGGTCCTTCAGCCTCCCTACCCTGCAGTGTCCCCACTTTACACAGAAGACGGGTTTCGTATATTGAAGTTCTGTGTAAGAACTAGAGATTGTCACCCGGAGTGAAGTAAGTCAGACAGAGAAAGACAACCATCATATGATGTCGCTTGTATGCGGAATCTAAACTATGATTCAAATCAACATACCTACGGAACAGAAACAAACTCACAGACGTATAAAACAAACTTATGATTATCAAAGGGGAAAGGGGGGGAGAGATACATTAAAAGTTTGGAATTAACAGATACACGCTACTACACATAAAATAGACGAACAACAGGGTCCTACTGTAGAGCACAGGGAACTGTATTCAATATCTTCTAATACCCTATAATGGAAAAGAATCTGTAAAAGAATGTGTGTGGGGCTTCCCTGGTGGCACAGTGGTTGAGAATCCGCCTGCCGATGCAGGGGTCACGGATGCGTGCCCCGGTCCGGGAAGATCCCACGTGCCGCGGAGCGGCTGGGCCCGTGAGCCATGGCCACTGAGCCTGCGCGTCCGGAGCCTGTGCTCTGCAACGGGAGAGGCCACAACAGTGAGAGGCCCGCGTAATGCAAAAAAAAAAAAAAAAAAAAAAAAAGAATGTGTGTGTGTGTGTGTGCATAACTGAATCACTTTGCTGTGTACCTGAAACTAACACAATATTGTAAATCAACTTTACTTCAATAATTTTAAAAAAATATTCTTACCAAAAAAAAATTGAAAAAGAGTCCTCTGGCCACCTCCCTGAAGCCCTCAAGGTTTGAAGACCATAACTCTAGGAAATGAGAAGGAAAAAAAGAGTTGTCAGTTGGTCATATGCTTCCTGCAGGCTCCTGTCCAGAGCTTTGGCCCACCTGTACAGGTGAACAGTAACACTGCGTCTTTAGCTGTTGCTACTTTTTTTTTTTTTTTTTTGCAGTACGCGGGCCTCTCACTGCTGTGGCCTCTCCCGTTGCGGAGCACAGGCTCCGGACGCGCAGGCTCAGCGGCCACGGCTCACGGGCCCAGCCGCTCCGCGGCACGTGGGATCCTCCCGGACCGGGGCTCGAACCCGCGTCCCCTGCATCGGCAGGCGGACTCTCAACCACTGCGCCACCAGGGAAGCCCCTGTTGCTACTTTTAAAGTCTTCCTTTTAGGGCGCTGAAAATATGACTGATGTAATGCACATTTAGTGTATAACAGGAGCACTTCAATCAATTTCTCTCTGGCCTTTGGCTTTTCCTTGGGAATTTCTTATCATCCTGCCCCACCTTTAACTATCCATCTTGTATTGACTCTCCAAATATACCCAATAATGCTCTTTCTGAAAATATGCCAATTGAGGTAATGAGAGCTAAGCTGGAATATCAAACTGTGATGCCTGTCTGCTGGAGAATGCGTTACTATTCCCCAAAGCGTCTCCTTGGTGCCTTGCAGCTTCCATTTTAAATTATTCCCGGAAGGGTCGCCTCCCACGCGGGGGATGCTTGCACTGGCCCCGCCCATCCCCTGAAGGGTTGCGGCGCCTTTGCAGGGGGTTTATTCAAACAAACAAGACAGTTTCACACTCTGCCTCGCCCCGTCTTCCAGGCTCGCCCTCGTCACCTCCCGCGCACCCTCCTGCAGGTCCGGGCTTCTGTGCAGGAATATCCTTTGTCTGGGATGCCAGGTTGCCAGCCCAGCCAGCACCCCGCAATCCCAGCGCATCCCTTTTCCAGGAACCTTCCCTGAGGCTCCTCTCCCCTGCTTGTCTTCCGCAGCACTGCTCGTGGGCTTTCTGCATCCACTGCAGAAATCATCAGCTCTTTCCTTGCCTGCGTCTATTGTCTCCTAACTCAATTTTAGGTAACATCTATGTCGGGAGGTACAGGGGTTTCCATTTTCTACACATCTAGGCTTCCCAGTAGTGAATTCTTGGGAGTGGGAGTGATTTCCCCATTTCTGGAGCTTCCGGTGAAACATTATAATATAGTCAAAAATAGATTCGGGCGTCCTGTAAAACCCTGTCTCATCTGGTAAATCCTACTTTGTGGAGCAACTTCTGGAGTTGTGTGGATTCTGTTTTGTTTTCACATTTTGAGGATTAAAAATTCCTGGTGGCGGACTCCGTGCAGGTGGGGCAGAATTGTGTTGATTCCCTGTTCATCTTCCTTCCAGGCTTCCCGGCCCCATCAAGTTAATCAAATCGGGCAGCTGGCAAAATACCTACCCCCTGGCTCTTGAAAAAGACAGTGAATGGACCCAGAATGTGTAGCTCTGAGCAGGATATGCTCAATCTGGTGACCTTAAAAAGCAAATCATAGGAGGGTGTGGTGAGCAGGCTTGTAGGAGGGTAAAGTGGAACAAACTTACAAGGGAAAATTTGGCCCCAACACGTGAAGAGGCTTAAAACTGTGGGTGCCTTTTGACCCGGGCATAAAACTCCCGGGGTTGATACTACGGTGATTCTTAAAAACGTAGGCAGAAGCTGTCTGTTTGGAGGTACAAAAAGATTGAACACAATCTAAGTTCAAAAGTAGAAAAAGGATTTAAATAAGTCCTGGTGTGCCCATGCAATGAAGTATTACACAGACACCACAAAGTAATGGAAGTAGGGCCACGGGTTATGAGAATGTCTAAAAAGTAGAGTTTATTTTGATCAAGAAAATATGTCACCACGCATTATCCATAATATGTAAGTATTGCACGTATGTGTACACACAGGCACACGCACACACCACCCACCACCGTTTTAATAGTGGTGATCTCTAGGTGATAGGTATTTTTCACACCTGTGTCCTCTCAGTGTGGGGTGTGGCAATAATATTATTTTATACAAAGGAGAGCAGGTTCTACTCCCCAGAGAGAAACGTGACCTCAGTCCAGTAACTCGAATGAAGCCAAGCCACGGGGAGGCCCAGGCTGTCCCTTCTGGCCCGTCGCAGTGACCGCCACCCCCGGGGTGACCATGTCCCCAGAGACTCAAACCCCTAATTGTCTCCTCAGGGAAGGAAAGCCCCCCGGTGAGTGACACCCCCGACGATGGTGATGAACCCATGCCTGTCCCTGAAGACCTTTCCACCACGTCTGGAGGCCAGCAGGGCTCCAAGGGTGACAGAGGACTGGGTAAGTGGCCTCCTGTCCACAGACTGTCACGGGCTCTAGTCCTCCTGAACTTTTGTCTCTTTATAGTCCTTTCACCTGTGGTTTGCCCTCAACCCCCATGTCAAGGAAACACAAAATGCAGGACGCGGCCCTATCGTATGCAGGACGGGAGACCCAGCTCAGCGCGGTGTTGAGCCCTATGTGGGAAGCAGCGCGGCCGAGCTGAGGAGCGTCCCTCAAAGTGGGCACGTCCCTGGCCTTCTGTCCACAGCGCACTGCGGCAGTATCCAGTCTTACGGACCGTAGATAGGCAAGGTTATCCATTTTCTGTGTAATGGCGATAGGGCTGTGCATTTTCCTAGCTTTGGTTTAGAAGGAGCCGAATCTGGCCATCTTAAGTTTATCCCTCTCAGCTCTATTTCTTGACTGTCCAGTTTAACGGAAAGTAGAAAATTTGACAAATAGAACATTTTTAATGTTAAAAAAAAATCTAGATAATCTTGACTAGCAGACATTTACACACCTTCTCCATGAAAGAATGTACATGAAACTATCTGCAATCTCTCCCCTGGTTAACCTACCCAGGCTGCAGTTCATGGTGAGAAATCTTAATCCACCCTCTTTAAGAAAACAGAGGCCCAGAGAAAGTCAGTGAATTAGCCAAGGTCCCATAGCAGAGTCAGAAGGAGACTCAATTTCTGACTCAAAGACTGATTTTTCACTCCATTATACCCTATTCTCATCAGCTAATGAGTCAACAGTTCCTTGGAATACCTTTTTTCTTTTTATAAAGAAAAAACTGTGATGGTGAGAGCCACTTATCTGCAAAAAAGAGTATCATGAAGGGTACACAGGTGGAAATGAGGTGGGACAGGTAGGACAGATCTCATATGGATCAGCTCATGAGAGCCACAGCCAAAGAGGGCACACGGGTAAAGTTCTCGGGGTGCTGAAAATCGCCAGTTATTTTCCTGTAGGACATCCTGATGTGATAACTGAGAAACATATCTTGTATGTTTTCATGTGTCTTGGAAACCAAATAGACTCTGGGTATTATGGTTCTTCTGTTTTAATTTAGCTATACAGACAAAGACAGTGGCTAAAGCCCTTTGACGTAGATGAACCAAGAACAAAGTACATTTCTGAATTCCTTTTCCCCGTTAGAAACTGTATATGTGGGTGAGTAGGGGGAGGGCAGAAGGTTTGTGGACGTTGCCCCTTGTTCCACACACATCCTTTCAGGGTTTCCCGAAGCTGAGACACAAAAGAGAATGCTTTATTGTGATGGATGCATTTATGTTTAAGATGGTCTTCTGTTTATTACAAGAGATACCGGTTTGTCATACACCCTGTACTGCTGCAAAGTTTCCTTTCCAGACACATTTACATCAATTAAAAGATCAAATTTAAAGAAAAACATTAGGACAATGAGGGTGTATATACATGATAAAAATTTGCAAAGGCTCAAGGACCAAAAGCCAGAAGGAATTATGTGGATACATACCCAGTAACCATTTAAGTGAACCGAGAACCCAGACATCAGAGTTAGGACTCCAGGATCATTATGGAGAAACTGAGGAGCCCCCCCCCCGCCCCCCACCACCACACCAAAATCCCTGCAGCTGCTGTGCGGGCTGACAGCCACAGCCACCTTGGGCGACCTGTAGAGAACTGAAAGTCGGGCCGGTTCCTGGAGAGTGAAGAAGAGTCCACTTGATCTAGGTAAACAAGCCTTCGTTATCAATGCCTTCACGTTCTAAATATACCACCCCTTAAGAACTTCAGGTTGTGGGGGATCTGCCTTGGTAAGAGGTCATCAAGCCCCTGGTTCCAAGACTGCGTTCTGGTGGTGAGATTCGGGCTGGGGCCTGACAGAGCCCGTGCAGGTGTGGCTGGTACAGCTGGGCGGGGTGTGTGTGTGGGGGTTCTCCGCCAGGCTCTTCCCAATGCTTCCTCGCCATGCAACACGAGGCTCCTCCACTTCTCCTTTCAGCATGAGGTTTCTAAAAACTGAATTTCGGTGTTGTAAAACTTCAGACACCCAAGAATCCTCTTTCCTTGGTTTGTAAATAGCGGCTGCCGCGTGGACAGGCAGGGAAAGTGCTTGGAAGTGGGGGCCAGGGACAGAGGAGTGATGGGTCACTGCCAGGAAACGAGAAGGGACAGAAGCACAGACTGTCGGAGCTGTCGGCGGGCAGGTTTAAGGAGACAGGTGAGTGGGAGAGAATCCCAGAAGACCAAGGAGTAGAGAGAAGCATCAAGGAAGTGAACTACTGTTCACGCTCGGCCAGTGAGCTTTAGAAACCATCCTTCATGGTTTTTGAAGGAAATCAGCTGGCTCGAGTAGGCGGTGGTAGGTTGTTTATTAAAGTAATACATCTTAGGTAGCACTGAACAAATGAAGTATGTCAATAGCATTGGGAGACCACTTTCAAAGATGGGGAATTAGAATCTGGAAGGAGAAGGAAAGGCACTCAAAGGCCTGTTTCCTCCGCTCCCTGGGAAGAAAGCAAAGGAAGGAGGGTCAGGGGACAGACAACAGGAAGCAGGAGCCCCTCCCTGCCTGGGGGCCCCTCCCTGCCTGGAGGCCCCTCTCTGCTGGTGGGGGTAGGGGGGGGCCCTCCCTCCAGCAGGGGCAGCACAGCACAGAAAGGAAGAGCCGGGGAGAAGGCACCGGGGCTGTAAAGGGTGGGGAGGACGGGCGAGGAGGGCGGAGGCTGGCCCAGGAGAAGGTGCACCTGGGAGGGCAAGGGTGGAGCCTTGGTGCCCTCGTTTCAAACTGGCAGCAGTATCGGAACTTGGCTCACAGGATGGTCTCCAGGGTTCACTGAAAACATGCAAACACACTTTGCTGGAGACAGAACAGCAAAGTCAAAAAGCAAAACAGTAAAAGGCGGAAGAAGATCTTTTAAAGGTTTACGGGCAGAGTAAAGGAGCCTGTCGTAGCTTCCCCTGAGAGGAGGGAAAGAGAACGGGTAAGATTTGCAGCACCAGGAATAGAAGAGGAATTTATTAATTTAAAAAAATGTGATCCGGAGAACAAGCAAACTGAGAACACAGCCAAGAAGACGGGGGGAGAGATCAGTTAGGAGAGGGCAAGACCAAGAGAGAAGACTGAGGTGCTGGCTACGCCCAGACCCAAGGTCCAGTCAAGGGTGCTGGATCCTCCGCTGGAAACGTCAAGGAGAAACGGCGAGAGGCCCAAAGATGGGAGAAGATGGGAAAGTCTTAGGTGATAATAGATCACTGGGTGTCTGTTTTAGAAAGAGCCAAGGGACGCTTCTGAAAAGCTCTGAGCCCTCGTTACCAGTTTTAGACAGATCTAATCCCAACCAGGAGAACAGACCTGAGTAACGAACAAGTTGTTGGGAAAAGTAGAAGCCAGCCCCCTAAGATGGGGAGGTAGCAGCTCACTGGTGGCAGGTCCTTCCCAGCATGAGAAAAGTAATGATTTGGCCCCCCAAGCCTTCCCCCAGTCCTGAGGGAAGCCCTGTAGGGCTCTGTGGAAAGGTGGTCAGAGGAATAAGGCCAGACCGAGGCTCTTGCTCTCATCCGGCTCCATTTTCTTCCGGGTCAGAATAAGAGGAAGCATGGGTCTGAAGCGCAGCGTGAAGAATGTAAGACAGACACAGGAGAGAACTTCCTGGCCATGAGGGATTTAGTCATCAGGACAGTCTACTTAATGCGATGCTAGCTCGTTCTTCTGCAGTGGTCTCTTTAAAAATGAGAGAAGTCTCGCCTCTCGGAAGTGGTTGTGTGTGAAGCTGCTAAAACGGAGGGCGCGCTCAGCGGCCTCCTAAGGCAACCCCCAAATTTACTCCATCACCCGTGGCAGGCGTCCTAGAGAAGTGGAAAATGGGTCGAGAGTTCTTCTGACAGCTGTTGACCAGGGGTGATTCAAAGGGTCTCGTGTAGAAATGATGTCAGGACGGGCGTCTAACAGGACAGATAAGCACTGTGAGTAAAGGAACGAAAAGCTTAGTTCTTTTCCTCCTTTATGCAGTAACCCGTACGTTGCTCTCTTCCTTCGGGCGTGGATTTTTACCCATTACTGCCTTACTCTCCCTTTGCTTGTGTGGGTCTCCCTGTCCTAAAATGGGGCAGGGGTCCTCCAGTTCCCAAATGCTATCAGTGAGTGCACAGGCCTGGAGAGGAAGGGAGAGGCCTGCAGGCTGGCTGGTTCCAGCCCCAAGAGAGACTGTGAATAAAGTCAGAAGCCCCTTCCCCTTTGAGTGTAGACGGCTGGCAGGGAAGGAGGCTTGCTGGGCTGGAACAGAGGAGACAGGGAGAGGCCAGAGATGGAGAAGAGAGGTTTGAGGCCAGAAAACCGGATGGTACCCTAAGCGGGATGCCCTGGCAAGGTTAGGATTTAGAGTAGAATCAAAGGGAGGACCCAGGGGCAGAAGCCCAGTAACGCCCAGGGGCGGCTGAATTAGCCGACGGCCAAAGACTCGAGGCTGGTTTGGGGTTGAAGGAGGCTTTCCAAGTGGCTCGGCTCCATGGACAGACAGTCAGGGTGACCTTGTGTAGGAGTCGCTCGAATGCAGAGGGAGATGCGAGGTTGGGTGCCTTTGAATACGGGGCGATGACGTGTGTGTGTGCGTGTGCCCTGCCACATCCTAGAATGTTCTTCCCTTGCTCACTTACAGGACCTACGCCCAGAGTAGGGCGGCGACAGCCATTGTTTCCTGGGTGGTTTACCGTAGGACCTAATTCCTGCAGGTCACATCCCCCAGAGTGGTGTTCGGAGCATTCTCGAAGCTGAATTCTTGCGTCAGCTTGGGTCCTTGGGTCCTTCCCTTGGAAGACTGTGACCAGGGTTTGATTCACCCTGGAAAAAATGGAAAGAAAAAAAAAAAAAAGTAGAAAAAAAATCTGGCGTTCTTCCCCCTGGAATCCAGGAAAATGATTGTGTCTGCTCATAAATTCTCTTTTTTGGTCCATTCACTTGAAATCAACATTACTTTATTCCATCATGAGTTCCAGAGCTGACGTGTGAATCGTAAGAGGATTCATATGTTTTTCACTGGTCACTCTGGTACCAGATCTCGCTTTTGTTTTCAAGTTCTAGGCAGGGCACCAAGACGGTGGCAGGACGGTGGGCGAAGGCTCTGACACCTCTCCACAGCCTGGGTGGATGGGAGATGCTGGAGAGAGTTTTTCACGGCGGAAAACAGTGGGCTTTGGTCTAATTGGAGCTGGGGCGCTGGCGTCTGAGTACGGATGCTGCGCCCGCTTATCTAATCAGCAGTTAGAGGAAGTCGTTTTTATCTGTGCAATGCATCTCCTCTGAACCGAGAAACCCCATTTGAGCTCGGGAGAACTATTATCTCACAGCATCTGAGCATTAGCTGCAGCTGGGCTCGAGCTTGTTGGGATGGGACGTGGGCTGTGAAACAGTCTCACAGAGAAAACCGTCCAGGGCTGAATTCCATCCAGGGCTCGGTTATCTTGGTTTCCAGCTTTCTTCTGAGGAACAGCTCAAAGCATGTCATTTAGATTCGTATTCCCGTCTCGGTTTTATTTAGTTCCTTACTCCTTTTCGTAGTTGACACGTTGTGCAGTGCTTTTGATGGGGCACCTTTGAAAGGTTCTGTCCTCTTCCTCTCCTACTTTGCTGTCTCTGCCTGGGGTGCCTGGTTACCTCTGACCACAGGGGTTACCATGCATCACCAAACCAAGAGGAGGCCAGATGGAAAGATTCTCATTTTCCTGAATTTCCCAAAACGTGAGACACAGCATCAGGAAAAATATATATATTTTGCCGACTGTCTTAAGTCGTTCAAGTTTTGAAGAGGGACTGTTATGTAGCAGGTTCATTGCTTCCCGTTTAAAAGTAAACGTTACGTTTTTTTCTGACCTCTGTTTTGTGGGGCGGTGCAAAACACTTGGAAATCATGATCTTTGTGGAACATCATGACACGTTGGTCCACGAAATTAAAATAAGTGATTGTGTGCTGCATGGGGTACCATTCTGTACTGGGTTTGGGTATGTAAGGTGAGACCAGGCAGACAGAGGCTTCTGCGTGTAGTGCTGTGGGGTGTGTGTGTGTGTGGGGGGGGTGGTAGTCAACAAGACACCACAGTGGGTCGCTTGGAGGAGCATGTCTGTGCCTGGGAGCCAGCTGCAGGGGTTCTGTCCTGCTGGCCCCGGCAGGTCGCCTCCCTGTGGGGTGAGGGCGTCACCTGCCGGGGCCAGCGGGACCTGGCGAGGGCGTCACAGGGATGGGTGAGCGCCAGGGGGCCGGCGGGGCCGCGAGGTAGGGGCGGCCGTGCAGCAGCAGCCGTGGATGTCACCGTCACCCATCAGGCGTGCTCGCTGTGACATCTCCACGGGATCTGGACACCAGAGGAGCGCGTGCTCAGGGAGAAGCACCAAGGCGGTGACCTCACAAGACGCCGAAAATTCCCAAGAAAGGAGGCAAATGGGAAGCAGCACGTGATCGGTGTGACAAGACCGGAGGGTCTCGGCAAACTCCGGGTCCTTCCCAGCGGCTGCAGAGAGAGCGGGATACGAGGAAAGGCCTGGCTGGAGGGTGGAGGGCTCGTGAAGGTCCCGCCACCAACCCCGCCGTGGTGAGAGCGGGCCCACCGGGAGGACGTGCCTGGCGACGAGGGGCTCGCGGTGCTGAGCTGTCAGGTCATCTGGGGGCTAGCGTGTCCTGCTTGTACTTGGAGGTCAGTGACCACGCGGTTGGCGCCTGCTGGAGGCCAGGCTGCTCTGGGCCCTGCCCTCCCGTCACCTCCCCACTGGGTTCCCTTTAGGATTTGGGACCGCGCCGTTTAGGTTGGCTTTGTGCTTCGTTTGAACTTGTGTTTCTGTGACTCTTAGCACGTGAGGACCTTCCATTCAATGACAGTAATATTGACGGAGCCCTTCTCCCCGGCTGGCCAGTGCGGCCGCGCGCTGCCCTGCACGCCTTAGCAGTTACAGCTTGCAGACTAATCGCCCAGCGCCGTAAGGCACCGCAGAGCGCTCGCGGGGACATCACGTTTTCTCTAAAGAAAGTGGACAGATGGGCTCGTTCCCAGCTGGGCTGGCGAGCGGGGCCACGGGGAGGCTCGGAGCGGAAGCTCTCACAGAGGCGCGGAGGGGAGTCACGCCTGACCTTAGGAAACGGGTGGGAGGTGCAGACGGGGTGGGCAGGTCCCAGCAAGGGCCCCCGGGGCCAGCTCTGGGAGCGGCTGGGGGGTTTGGAGGGGACCCCGCGGAATGCTGCCCCCAGACCCGAGTGCCGGCAAGATCGTCCTGTGACCGAGCCGGGAGGGGCCGGGGGGGGAGGTGGTCCCCGGCAGCGGGCGCGGCGTGTGTCCGCGCGGCCTGGGCACGTGAGCGGAGGGGCTGCAGCCATTCTCTTAACGGGCGATGGACACGGAGTTGGGGTTGACTGGAAGTCCGTTGACGTGTTTGTAGCCAAGGAACTGTCCGGAAGGCAGGGCCTGGGAGGGGTGGACAGAGCTGGTCCGGCTCTGCCAGGCGGGACGCCGAGCACGAGGGGCCTTGAATACACGTGTGCGATCGTCTGGAAGAGAAAACGCAAAAGGGAGGAAGCAGAGAGCACGAGTGCCTTGGTTCGGGTACAGTTTTCTGGAAAGAAACGTGGTGTAGAAGTTACCGGGATAGAGGTTTTAGGGAAGATGCGAAGCGTGAAAGGGTGGACGGAGGGGCTGGGAAGGGGCCTTGGGGAGATGGGTGGTGGCTTCCCAGAGGCCTCGGCAGGGCTGGAGGCCCGGATCGCAATGTAGGGGAGCAGGGACAAGCCCGGAGCGGGCTGAGGGGGTGCAGCCGCGGAGGACGCGCAGGGTGGCCTGTGTCGGAGGACGATAGTTAAATCTGTCAGGAGGCAGATAGGAAGGAGTGACTGGAGAGAAAGGACTAGTTTATGGCAGCCCAGTGGAGCCCCGGCGCAGGCAGGACCAGCCATCCAGGGCCTGGGCTGGGGTCTCTGCCCCGTCCTGCCCCCCACCAGGCCCTTGTGACCCTCTCCCCTCCTGCATTCAGTCTCCATTCGGAAACGCCACCTCAGAGGGGCCCTCCCTGACCTAAAGAGGCAGCACCAACTTCTCGCTCTTCACCTGCCCCCCCCTTGCAGGAAAAGCGCGCCCCCTGGGCTTTACTCACCGCATCGCAGCCTCCGGTGGGCGCCCAGGATGCGTGCACCCAAAGCATGGGGCGGCGGCCCAGCTTTCTCAGGCAGAGAGCTGGCAGGACAGCGGAGAGAGCTTTTAAGTTGAGGGGGAGGAATTTCAGGCTGCACCCGAATTTAAGGTTCATCACGGGGATTTTTTAGGCCCCTTTTCTCCACTGGCGCCATTGGTATTTGGGGCGGAGAGGCCTTCCTGGGCTGACTGTCCCTCCCCCGGCAGGGGCTGTTTAGCCACCTGTGTCCCACCTCAGCCCCCTCATCGTGATGCCCAGGTGTCACCACGTTTCCCAGCTGAGAACCATGTAACCTGAACACCGTCATGTCATCCTCACGTGGTTCCATGTGTCCACTCACGCGAGGTTCACGCTGCAGACAGGCGCTTTGTGGCTGACTGTTTAAGGTTTTTTTAAATACAGTCAGTAGTGCCCCAGAAAGAAGTATGACTTTTTGAAAAAGGGAATAACCTATAGAAAATCGGGGCCCGGAGAGGTTTGAATACCCCAAGCCTGGCATTTCCAACCACGCTTGCAGTTTTCTTTTTCTGTTTGTTTTTTGTTTTTTGAATTTTATGTATTTATTTTTTATACAGCAGGTTCTTATTAGTTCTCTGTTTTATTCATATTAGTGTATATATGTCACTCCCAATCTCCCAGTTCATCCCACCACCACCACCCGCACCCCGCCCCTGCTTTCCCTCCTTGGTGTCCAGACGTTTGTTCTCTACATCTGTGTCTTTTATTTCTGCGTTGCAGACTGGTTCGTCTGTACCACTTTTCTAGATCCCACATGTGTGCGTTCATATACAGTGGTTTCATTTCGTGTCTCCAAAGGAGTGTGCGAACTCGGAAACGCCGGTGATTTTTACGAAGAGAAACCAGTGATCGGCTTCTGTCCATCTTCTTCTGACAACCTAAATTCAGGTTCACATTGTACCTAGTTGGTTTACTGAGGGGAATAAAGATAGATTCTTAACCTATCAGAGTAGAGAGATAAACAGTATGTTCTGTCCTAGAGTTTTGGCCCCCATTTTAGTCCCTGCTTTGTTCCATCTGTGTTGAAAGCATACTTAGCTCTGGGGATAAAACAACCAACCGACATTTCGTTAACTTTCCTTCTACATGGGGTTTCAGAAAGAAAAGGAAAAAAAAAAAAAAAGCTTTTGAGCTGTGGTTGCCAGTTGCCACCTGTCCTATCTGGTTAGGACATTTCTGATTTGGGAAGTGTAAATATAACCCAGAAAAAAAAAAAGCTTCCCCTCCTTTTATGCAAAAGTAGAAGGCTAAGCAGAGCCGAGCCCTAACCATTGCCTTGTAAAGTCTCCACGGTACGAGTTCGATGAGGTGCAAAACACTTGCTCCGTTGGGCCAGGCCCCAGGAAGCCGCCTTCCTGCTCCCACAGCCGTGGGGTGGGGTTGAGGCCGAGCCCACTGTAGCCGCCAGATAAGCCCAGCACCCTGCAAGCTCTTAGCAGGAACTACAGCTCACACATTACCGCAGAGCCGCTCAAAATCGTAAACCCTCTGCCTGTTAGGACTTGGCGGGGAACGGGAGCTTACAGGCAACTGGGAGACTGTCTTCAGGTTCTCGGGCTGGAATCAAAGCTTCCAGGCTCTCGTTTTCTGTTGGTAGCCGCAGGGCTACCACGATTGGAAGGATTTACACCAAAGAAATGGGCAAATGCTACAAATGAGGAATTTTTTCTTTCTCTCTTTCTTTTTTGAGAGCTAGTTTACCCGCACATTAGTGGCTTAACTATGGCTGTAATGTCTTGACAGCTCCAGTGAAAAGCAGGAATTATCTTGCTGATAGCTGTGTGGGGTGGGTGTTTTTTGGAGGGGGTGTTAGGGAAGTCTCAGTCTGTTGGGGAGACTGGGGGCAGTGAGGGGGTAAATGCAGCTTGTCCACCACGAGTTGATTCCAAGTGACGCTTTGCTGTTGATGTCACAAACTGGAAATGTCACAGCCACTAGATTCTCTGTATTAATAAGTAGAATGCTGCTTTAGTGATTTAGTTTTGCTGCTGGGGGGGAGTGTGATTAGAAAGGATCCTGTGTCTTATTTATGAGCTAGTATTATTATTATTATTGCTGTTATTTCGGTTTGAAGAACTTTAAATGCAAAGCGAGACTTGTCTGCATTCCATCCATGTGTTGCTAAATTACAGTGATTTTTTTCCAACAAAGCATTGGCCTCACGCTGTTCTTGAAAACACATGGGATTGAACTTGGTCTTCTCAAAAAATGTTTTTGTACTGAGTTCCTTGGGTGAAACACAACCCTGAGATGTGGGTACAGATCTGGGAGGTGACCTCTGTGGTGGTGCCCTAAGTATGTGGTGGCTTCAGTGGGACATTTTCTCAGCAAGGGCCCAGCGATGTGTGAGCGGCCTGGGGAGAGATCGGAAAGCTAAGCACCACTGGAGGACCAGAGAGGCTCTTTCCAACATCCCTGCTCGAAGCATCCGACCCCGGCAGCAACTGGATTAACGGAAGAGTCTTCGTGCTCTACTTTGAGGAGTGAGTTTAGCCGAAAGGATCTTTCAGCAGGTCTAGGGCGTGTCTTGCGAGGCTGCCTGCCAGGAGAACACTTCCCGTGCAGGGGATGTGGCTGCAGGCTGTTGATTTCCACTGAAATCACCCGGGCCTGATTCCGGTGAAGCCCTGAACATCCGGTGTCTTCCCCGCAGGGTGGGGTGTGATGGAGGAAGGCCTGCAACCCCGAGGCCTCACTGTGCTGACGGAGCGCGTGGCAAAGGCGGCCACTTTCCTCTTCCGAATGAAGGGCCGCCACACGAGAGGTGAAATCCTGCTGAAATGAGAAAAGGACTTTTATGACGGCCCTGCAGGCAGCTCTGTGATTATTTTTATTGTTATTCTTGGAATCCGGCAGAATTTTGCTCCTGTCACAATATCTCTACTCTCTCCAGTTAAACGCGGTAAAAAGAAAAAGATGACTTCTCACTGTACTCCCCTCAGCACTTCTGATGGCCTCTGTTTCCCCACCACCACCATAATGTTAAATGGAGACGATTAACTATTATCCGGTATAGAGAGCACTTAGGTAATCTTAGCATCATGGTTCAAGCGGCCTTTGGCGCAATTCATGTTCACTAGACAATGCTGTGGTTTTAAGTGAGCAGAGAAGAGAAGAGAAAAGAGAAGAGGAATTATTTTGTCCTGATCAACACGACACTTACAATTTTAAAGAAGTGCTATTATTACAAATATGTGGGCTCACTGCTGATTTTTATACTTGAAGCCAGAGCTATAGGTGTTAACAGTTAAGGGTTTGTATTTGTTCATTTGTTTGTTTTTCCCATTTCAATAGCTTTTTTTTTTTTTTTTAACTGATGGAGTATCTCCTAACAAGGCATCCTTAAAATCAGCCTGCCCTGTGCACGCGCACACACGCACACCCTCTGCAGGGTAGGTGTGGGGTCCTTCCAGCCAGGTCCGCGCAGACAGCTGGGACTCCAAGCCTTGCTGAGACATGGTGACATTGAACAGCCCTTGTTTGGGGAAAGGTTTCATGGATGAATGACAGCCAGCATTTCTGGAACATATTTGTGAAATCTGGGAATCGCCTATTCCAGGGTAGCACTGTCCATGGAATATAATGAGACTCACAAAGGTAATTCTCAATTTTCTAGGAGTCACGTTAAAAAAGAAAAATGGCACAGGTGGGACAGATTTCTATATATTTTTTCTTTACCTCAGTATGCCCCAAATTGTATTATTGAAACGTGCTCTCGGTATAGACAATCATTAAGGACCAGTTTACCCCTTTTTTCTACCGAGTCTTTGAAACCCAGTGTGTATTGGAGGTTTCCAACACATCTCAGTTTGGACTGTGCACGTTTCAAGGCTCAGAAGCCTCCCGTGTCCGGGGACACGTACGGGATGGAGCAGATCTGGGGTTCTATGGAAATAGGTGTCCTTATATCATAGAAAACCTTTTACAATTAATTCTTGCCGAAAGTAAGCCACATACTACGTAGTCTTCCACTCTCTAAAGTAGTTTTTAAATCAGCTGTATCTTCAAAACATTTTCTCCATTGTCATCGCAAAAGAATTGGAAATTTTTCATTTCAGTTCTTCTGGTTTTGGCCTCATTTGATTGAGAGAAAACCTAGGTCCAGTTCAGTTTTTTTTTTACGTCATTTGGATTTACTTAATGTGGCTCTGTTCCGGCCATAGGTTTTGTAGGCATTTGATTAAGTACCAAGTAACAAGAATAAAGCAAAACGTAAACATGTAAAATAAAATAGTTTTCCAAAGCATAGTAGCTGAATGAAATACAGAAATCTACTATTTTTTTCTTGTTTTAGTTTTCATCCATTCATTTTATTCTCATGCACTCTCTATGGTCATTTTGGGTGGTGGGAAATCCTTTTGAATGTTTTGAAGCAAGGCCACTGTTTTATAGACGTAAAGCACATTTCCATTAAGAGTGCCATTAGGACAGGCACCACAGGAGCTCCAAAACCGGGCACCATCATGTTGGTGAACTTGTTTGCAAAAATTGTGGAGAATGAAGCTTCTTGATAACTTCCTAAAAGATGCTGCTGCGACCTGATGAAGCAATGGGGCAGAGGTGGTGAAGGAGAGGCTTTTTTCTTTTATTGCAATGTGGGAAAGGGAAGCAGCCGGTGCCTTTACTGCACCCTGAGAAAACAAGCCTGGGGTTTCATCTCGGCACCAGGTCCTGATGCCCGTGCATGGGGCACCCTGGCACCCAGCCAGGCTGAGCTGTGTGCAAGCCAGACCCCAGCCTTCCTGTGCAAGGACGCCTCATGCTTACTTAACTGGCTCGCTTCTTGCATCTCAGGAGACAGCGTGTGCTTGTGTGGCTGCTAGGTTTCCTGAGCACAGCAGATCCAAAGAGCCACAGAGGCAGCACGGTGGCTTTGATTGTGCTGTCACTCTCTGAGGTTTTTTTTTCTTTCTTTCCTCCTGTCTTTCTTTCTTTCTTTCTCTCTCTCTTTCTTTCTTTCTTTCTTTCCTTCTCTTTCCCTTTCTTCCTTCCTTCCATCCTTCCTTCCTTCATTTCTTTCCTTCCTTCCTTCCTTCTTTATTTCCTTCCTTTCTTTTTCTTTCTTTCTTTCCCTCTTCTCTCTCTCTTTCTTTCTTTCCCTCCTTCCTTCTCTCTTTCTTTCTTTCCTTCCTTCCTTCCATCCTTCCTTTCCGTCATTTCTTTCTTTCCTTCCTTCCTTCCTTCTTTCTTTCTTTCCTTCCTCCTTCCTTCCTTTCTTTTTCTTTCTTTCTTTCTTTCCCTCCTTCCTTCTCTCTTTCTTTCCTTCCTTCCTTCCATCTTTTCTTTCTTTCCTTTTTCCCCTCCCTCCCTCCCTTCCTTTGCTCCCTTTCTCCTTCTTTCTTTCTTTTTTCTTTCCCGCCAGTGTTCCTTCCTTCCCTTTTTTTAAAAAATATTGATCTTGGAAACAGTTTCATCAAGGTTCTCTAACTTGGGTCCAAGGACCAATAATGGAAACCTTTAGCTCAGGAGCAAACTATCTTAGGAGACCTCAAGGAGAGGCTGCTGCGGTGCCCTCAGGTACCGCACACCTGTGCGATAAGTAACCTAATGTAGCAGTACGGTCAGCAGTGATGGGAAGACTCACAGCCTCCCAAGTTCAAGGTCACTGGCTCTTGCCTTTTGCTGCTTGTTCAATGGAATAGACAGGGGTGACCTGGTGCGTGGTTTGTTGAGGAGAACTACGTCTTTGCACAAAAGGGCCGTGCCAGGAGAAACCACCGTGGGGAAGGGTTGCCTTCTGGAGCCGAAGAGCACACCTTCCCCAGCTGAACGCACGTGGCGGGAGGCTACGCAGCCAGGCTGGTTTCCAGGCTGGTGCACCTGAGTGCGTACGCCCAGCGCCTGTCCTCGCTCACACTCACTTTGAAGCTTCTGTCATTCCCTGCTGAGCCCCAAGCACCTACTCTTGAACATTTGAGGCAAGCCTGGCTTTTTCTTTTAGGAATAGTTAAAAGTCCATTTGGAACGTTAGACCTTTGCGCGAAAGTGTTGACTTAGTCTGGGGAATGCTATTGTTTGGTTCAAAGACAAGGTTTAATTGTAAAGTAGTGAGAATTGTTTTCTGGGTTGACATAAGTTCCCCCTACCAAGGCAGCCCCAGAAGATGATGAGTTCAGCTCGTTGTAGGATTGGAAGCAGGTACCTGGAATGAATGAGACATTTTCCCTAAGTGCATTCTGCGTAAGGTAGTGTTTAAAACTGGCTTGGAAAGGATGACCGTCTTGCTGTGTATTTGCCGTGCGCGTCTCCTCGTGCGTGGGGGACGGACAGGCCACATCCTTCGCGACTCCAGATTCGTTTCTTTGTCCCTCCCGGTGAGTCCTTGATGAAGCCCTTCGGCGCCTGTCTCCCCCCGTTCTCTTTACAGTTGGTACCATAAGGACCTGTCATCCACATCTCACCTCTGAATCCGTTGTACCCTGGGAAATAGATTTCACAGCTTCCCAGCTGTGCACCTAAATCCCCCTGAGCGCACCTGGCCTTCCCTCCCTCCATCAGTGCCGAAAATGCAACACCAGCCTAACGAAGCCGTGAGGCACATGCGCCGCCTTTGGATGTGACCCGCCCTGAGGGCACCGGATGCCCAGTGCCCGTGCGTCGTGTCCAGCTAGATGTCAGGGTCCCTGCAGGCAGCACTCCTGCTGCTGCTTCTCCAGCCCGCAACACAACGAGGGGAAAAGCAGAACGGAATGAGCATCCGGACACGCAGAAATACCAGATCCAGTGTACTGTGAACACCCTCTTTATTGTGTCAGTTCATGAGACTGGCTGTAGAAATCGAAAATCGTTTCAGTTGAAAGTCTGGCAACAATATGTTATAACCATCTAAGGAAAATAGTTAACACAAATGGGAAGGAAGCAATACTTAACACAGTGGAGGGGAAAGTAGAATGTCATCTAAAACTTTAAATCAATATGTATGGGAAGTCAAAGGGAAATGAATATTTTCGGTTTTTCTGTATAACTAGGATTTGCTCTGCAGTCCGGAGTCTGTGAAGGGCCTCCCCCGCCTGGGCTTCTCCCAACCCTTAAGGGGACAAATAAACGGAATTAACAGCATCCTGGGATC
The DNA here is from genome assembly GCF_026419965.1 of Kogia breviceps. Taxonomy (NCBI): domain Eukaryota; kingdom Metazoa; phylum Chordata; class Mammalia; order Artiodactyla; family Physeteridae; genus Kogia; species Kogia breviceps. Next base: position 112,360,111 of record NC_081318.1, on the reverse strand, counting down.
CCAGAAATTATTAGCGTACCCTACACGGAAGGGCCATCTTTTTCAATGTTTACAGGCATAGACTATGGGTTTGTTTGATCCTCTTCAGTCTTGAAAATTGAAAAGAAATCCGATTGCTCATTGACGTGGTATTGAAAACTGTATTGTCTCCCAAGTGCTATCGCTGAATCCATCCCAAGCTGCTAGACCCGCTGTCGTGGGGAGTCAGAGCCGTGTGAGAAGCGGCATAGCCACAGGGGTTAAATGGACAGAGGCACCTAAAGGGTCCCTGGTAGGTTTGTGGCTAAATGGCTAGCCCAGGTTGTAAGCAGCATCAGCGTTCCAGATTGCAAAGCTGGAGATGGGGAGTGAACCAGCCTTTGGAGGATTGATTAGTGAGAGAAATGCTTGTTAATTACCTGATCCAGCCCAAGCACCCTGATAGGCACAGGGGCGACTGAGAAAGGTGAGATTCCGGGGCTCAAAGAGTTGACCCGCTGGTGGGAGAGAGGAAGGACACAGCTGAGCAGAGAGAGAGAAATAGTAAAAAGGGAAAATACAGAAATAAAGTATTTCTTCTTGTCCGGCAGACAGTTCTGCCTGGTTACAAACGTCTGCTTCATAGTAATGACGACGTTTTTAGCTTGATGCTTTGAAGTTCCTGACTGCACTGACTGCACTATGACCGTTCCCCTAGGGAAAAGGTGAATCGGAGCATCTGTCTGCACGTGCTTGAAACCAGGCCAATTTAGGAAAGCTTCTGAGGCTGACTGCTTCCGCCACCCCAGCACTCACGGAACCAGCCGTGTGCACAGCTTGCTTGCTCTCTGCTCTGTGTCTGCGGTAGGGATGGATTCCCAGTCCCGTAAAGCATTCCAGACCAAAGTCCCCGAGTGGTCCTGAGCCCGGGGCTCGGCATCCTTGATAGGGGATGGCTGGCCTGTGTGGGCACCTCGTGAGACAGCCCGCTTGAGGTTTCGAGAGACTCTGAATGTTAGAAAAGCCTTGAAGGGATCTGCTTCTGTCCAGAGCCATCCCTGCTATAGCAACACTTTCTCCGAAGTGTGGGAGCCACCCACACCAATCATCGAAGGATGAAGTATGTCCTTTTCCTCATTTGGGAAGAGTAAAGAGAACGCCAAGATTTCCCTGTGAGATGCCAGAGGCATTTCCAGGAGAATTCCCCCTTTCAGAGAGACACATCTGTAGACGCCCATCCGTCGGCTGTACCTTCCAAATAGTCAAACAGGGAAAGGATTTCCATTTTTAAGTTTGTCAGAAAATTTTAATTATTTGAAATCTTCAGCTGCTGCCGCTGGGAGTGACAGGCCCGACTTTTCGGAGTCCATGGAAAGAGCATGTGATTCCCACAGGAAACACCAAACGAAGACGCAGCATGACTGATGAGTGATTTCAGGAGATGCCCTACAAACTGGCTGTTAGCGAACATTCTAACCTCAAAAAAAAATAAGAGTAGGGTATGTACATTGAGAAACAGTTATTTTTGGCACATTCTTTGAGGTCAGATACCTCTGTGAGGTGCTGTTTCCTCATTACTATGGCACAAAGGTCAGAACAAGAGTGTGGTGGTTCTGAAACCACGGGCGTCAATCAGGGCAGCTACGGAAGCTCCGCCCACTTGTGGAAGGAGGCCGGCCGCCATGTTGATTCAGGAACGAACGCGTGGCGCCCAGACGGGTCCCGTGGCAGGTGTGAGCAAAGCAGGCAGCTCTTCTGAAGGTAGACAAGGGACAGAGTGAAGGAAACACAACTTGAGAGAGTGCAAAACAATTATTATTTTATGCATAACAGTCCCCACTCATTTAATGAAATGCACCAGAATCATGCCCTACAGACGCCAACACCCTGCCCTTAAATGACGCACAGTCAGTCGGAGGGAGACAGAGTGTGGACAGGTGGACAGGTAGGCATCACTCTCTCTGTTTTACAGATGAGAGCGTCCCCAGCATCTGCGCAGACCCCTAACAAGGCCTAGAAGGGCAGCTGGTGCTTTAGTCGCCCGGCCTCCTTGGGCAAGTGGTGGTTATACAGTTAACGAGGTTCACTCACTGATCTTCAAGTCACACGGCCTGTGTGAACCCACCTCTTCTGATCTTAAATCTTTCACTCTTTTGACTGGTAGTTTTACCACTTTTATTTTAAGTGCGTGTGTTTATGATCTTTGTCACCGTTGCAGACACAAGCATTAGCCGAGTGACTTGGGACAGTACCGTGTTGTATTCTCCGTGGGGCTGGGAAAGTAGTGGGGGAATGTGGTTCTGATCTCTGCAGTCCGGCCAGCGTCATCGTGCAGCGTTCGCGGAGCACAGAGGGAAGGGTGAAGAGGATGAGGAAGGCAAGACCAGCCTTCCCAAGGGGACGGAATACACGAAACGCTGCCGGAGCTAGAAAACCCCACAAAACAGGCCAGGAGCGCGGTCAGCTTTGATGAGAAGGGTGTAGGCTTTTTAGAAGATGTGACGTATATTCTGTTCCCTCAAGAATGGGTAGGATGGTAAGAGCTTGGTGGGAGGAGGGGGATCGGGTGGGGGACATATCCCTGGGCTGAGGAAGCATCACTGCAGCTTCGGCGTCTGCATGGCTGACCTCAGGGGAGGTGCTCCGGAAACGTATTCCCTGGGCAGTCACAGGTATGGGTGATGGAGATGGGGCGGGGAGTCGCTGGCTTAGCTTCCCCCCCCCAGATGATTGCAAGCTGAACCCTTTATTCCGTTGCCTTTCAACAAGAAGTCTCGTTACCTGGATCACCCCAGTTGAAACCCTATCACATTCGGGGCATTCATTCTTCTAGGTGAAGTCGTGTTCTAGGAGCTGTGAGAAAGGAGTTCGGGGCAGATGGGAACCCTCTGTGCAGAGTTTGAGTCCAAAAGCTTTGGAAACCAGACAGCTTGTCTTACTTATTTTTACAAATTCATCCAAAAAGCTTGTCGGTTTGAAAATTCCAAAAGTAGGGATGAGAACCCGTGTGAGAAACAATTGAAATGATCCCCAAGTCAGACACAGGTGTCGGAGCAGATCTCACGCGGATGCAGTGCCAGTGAGCGGGCTGGCCCTGCTTGGGCCCTGCGGACGTGCAGGCCTGGGTGTCACTCAACACCACCTTCCTGACCACCCACGGGGCTTTGAGGCGCCTCCCCCCAGCCCTTCCCGAACACCCAGTGCTGCTGCCCTCGGCTCCAGAGGCGGTGGTGGGAAATCCTGGGACACGGAGGCCCCTTCGGGGGTCCCAGGGGTCGCGGCCATGCTCTGCTTCTCAAGAAGGCAGTACAGACCTCCCCTCCTCCCCTCTGTTGCCACCTCCGTGGGTTTTCCTGGTGCAGAGGCCAGTTCAACTCTCAGGGCCCATCTGGGAATAGAGTGAATTGAGCAGGTGAGACAGGTGAAGTCTCTGAACCCGTTGTAGCCCGGGCCGTGGTGCTTCCCGTGACCTTGAGACAGCATGCAGGCGATTCTGCAGCTGGGGAGAGACCCCTCCAGGACTTGGAGACGGGTAGATGGGAGGACAGTTCTGAGAGCGTGTCCCCCAGTAGACTCGGCCAGCGGCCCTACATCACGTACAGATAACCGCCTCGGTCTGAGCCATTGGAAGTGTAAAAATATTTATGCTGTTAGATTTCCCATCGTTTTCTGTTCTTTCATTTCCTTTCATTTGCATTGGTTACTCATAAATGGAGCTCTTCGGTGCGATTTGTACAACCGCTCTGTGTGTCAGTCTGTGAATAGAAATCTTGGGACCAGCCGAGCTGCCGGGGTCGCTTGGTCCCCACGTGCCGGGCGCCAGAGGTCAGCTTGAAGTGGAATCACGGCGGGCCCGGCCTAGGCTGCTGACCACCAGCAAACAGAGGGCAGTGGGCTGCTGGTTCACTCACTTACTGTCGAAGAGCTGCTGTTGAACATCCTAGCTGTGCTTTTTAGCAGAAAGGTCTGGTGTCTTCACACGACTCTAGTTGTTTAATTCAGTTTGTGGATTACGCCTCTGAGCAAAACCAAGCGATTATAACCTTTATAAGTTCTGATTCGAGATCACCGAAATACTCACCCTATCACCATAGGCCGTTAGATACTTTCCTTTTTTATTGTCTATGAATAGAAAATACCCAAGCATCTAGCGCCTTGTCGTTTTATGATCTGGGAAGGAGTGGATTTAACCATTATACTCGTTTTTTTTTTAAGTTTAAAAAGTCGTATCTCATGAAGAGAAATCGTATGCCTTCATAACCTTGATAAACTAAGTTTTGCATGGTTACACCTTAAGGTTGAAGCACATTTCATTTCATCATTTCCCAGAAGGGGCACTAAATGCACCCATTTCCTGTTTTTAATCTCAGAATGTTCTGTATTTCCTCCATATATCTGCTTTCCTGGCAGCAGGACCCTGGAAGCAATTGACAGCAAACTCTTTCACCTCAGATGTTTGCACTTGGCACGTGGTTGCCGTGAGATCTACAAGATCTCTGCACAGAAATGGAGGCGTGAGGTAAAATTCGCTGCCCCTACTGTGCGCAAAATCGTTCAGCCGGCTGGTCCGTGAGCCCCTGCCGTGCTGGGCCCGGCGCCAGGTCTGGTACCGGGTCTGACCTCATGGTCACGGTTCTCATCCACAGGCCACCTCATCCAACATCTCGGTCATGTAGCATTTGTGGGGGAGGGAGCATTTCTTCACAACTAAATGTTCTAAATTATTCAAGCCTACTCCATTGTACTTTCATTGTGTTTTAACCCTTCCGGATAAGGAATCTTTGCCAGAACCTGCCAGACCCCCTGAGATCCTTTTAAGAATATCTTGCATATGCTCTAACCTTTTCTTCTTAAGTCCTGCTCCCTGCTGTAAACACTTAGACCCAGCATGTTGGAGAGAGCATCGCATGCACAGGCTTGGCAAACTGTGAGCCCTGCCAGCAGGGAGGTTTGTATTATCAGGGCGTCCGCTTGCTCATTCATTTATTCATTCCTTCAGCAGACGTTTCTCACACCTGCCACGTAACGTACAGATGGCAGCTGTGCAGTCTTCTTGTGGCCAGAAAACTTACTTGCATGTGTCCAACCCTTAGGTCCTGAACGTGGCTTCAGAAAAAGTCATTGTGTGTATGGAGCTTGTCTCTCACTGTTGCCTAAATGACCCTGGCCTTGAATTCTCGTATCCGTTTGGACAGTATTTTCGGTCTCTTCCTTGACTTGCTAATTTGCAACTTTTAATCTGCTGAGCGTTAAGATAAGAAAGAACCACTTAATCGTTTCCTCGGCTGTTCACGACGTGGAAGACAGATGCCCCCACCTAGTACGGAGGGACTCCCCCGTGAGCACACAAGTGAATTTTGGCTGAAAGGTTTCCGACTTCTCTTTTATTGGTTGTCTCAGAGGTCAGTTTTCCTTTTTTTCTCCTTCCTGACCTGTTGCCGTGGGTCGTTGTAGATGGCCGCACGGCTTCTGAGTAAGGGAAAGGGCATGGGCTTGAGGTCAGCTAGTGAGGCTCTTGAGTTCCCCAAGTTTATATTTCTAAGTTTTTCAATCTCTTTGATCTTTATTCAGATCCTTCCAATTTAAGCTTTTGTTGTGCTTGTTTCTGTCACTTAAACCGGCCGCCTCCAAATCAAAATGAAAGGCTGGCTCATAGTGGGCAAATGAAAGGCTTCATCTAGTGGACCAAGAGATCTCCTTATTTCTTTATTAGAAATGTTATTTTACTTGGCTCTCAACCATGACATATCTTGGAATAATTGGCGACCTAAATAAGAATATTTGGTCCTCGCAGGGGGTAAAACTTTCTGTGAATTCCACGTGTTGTGTATATCTTTCCATCTTACATACCGTTACACTTTTTAAATACTTGGTTTTCTGAAAAGAAAAGAAAATTGCTTCTCAGCAAGGTTGTGGCTTCCCAAATCTCCCTTCCTTGCTCTGATGGCAGAATCTCATCCTAGCAGTCAAGCTGGAGAGCCGGCTTCTGGAGGGGCTGCAGGACTGGTTGGCAGCAATGCTTCCCCATGGGACGTGCCTGGGGCCATCCTCTTCCCCGCCGCCCCGTGGAAGTTGCAGCTTCACTTTTCCCGGACTTCCAGGGCACTTGACAGAGAGAGGAACCTGCTTTTCTGTACCCTCAGCCGTGCCGGCCACAGCTCTGGCCAGAACGTGCGGTCTTACTTAGCCTTCAGACCCTTGACCACCACTGCCCCACCCCGGGGTGGGCGGGGCTCCTGAGGTCGGCCGCCCACCCACCATGCAGAAGTCTGCTGCTCTCTCCTTCTCCCTTGGCCTGTGAACCCTGTGAACCCTACAGGGTTTGCACTGACGCTTATGAGGGAGAAAAGAAGTTTGCCGTCCCCCCTCCCACCCCCCTCCAGCCACAGCGCTGGGGACTCTGATGTCACCAGATGCAGTGACTTACCGTCGAAGCCAGTCCTCTGGTGGGGACACGGGGTCTCTCTGGCCCCAGAGGCTTTGGAAGCCTCATTGCCAAGGGCCCAGGGGCTGCATCTCTGCTCTACAAGATCCGTTAGTGAGTCTCTAAATCTGCCGCATTTATTGAAAAGTGTCCACAAGCCTTTTTGCCTGTTTCTCCTGGGACCTCTGTTACAAGGAGGGAGACCCATTCACACCAGGGACCCAGCCCGTCCCAGAGCCAGGGTGCAGGAAGTGTATTGGCAAAGGGTCCAGGGAAGGCGGGATTCCCTCCAGACCATCTGCAGCGGATGGTGCTGGTTGGCAGGTTCTACCCACGTTTATCCGTAACTCAGGAATTAGAGCCCCAGCGCTGCCTTCTGTGCAGATGAGCTTCTTCTTGATGAACGTCCCCTCACTTGGAAGAGCTCAGTGGTTCTCCCAGCCCGGGTTCCCTCCAGGGCAGCTGGATGTGAGCGCTGTGAGCAGACAGTTTATTTCCTTTAAAAGATGAGCCTGTGGAAGGGGAAGCTCAGAGGAAGGCACTGCGCGGACAGCAAAGGGGAAAAGCCAGCGCGCAGGTGACCACCGTGTCTCCAGGGCGCCCTGAGTGCCAGGCTGGGTGCAGGAGGGGCTTGCGTGCCCCGCCCCCCCCCAACTGGCCGAGGGCCGCCCCACGGAGGGTGAGCATCCGCTTTCTGAGATGAGAAACCAACTTACCAAAACCCAAGGGAGAAAAAGGACTCAGACAGTTAGGGGTCACGGGCCTTTGGTGACCCTCTTGCATTTCCGCTCTTTGTCCCAGAATCGGAAGCGACAACGTAAAAAGTAGAAAGGGAAAACAGTGCCCTTGGCGACGGGCTGTGGCCCCGGGGGTGGGTGTGGCGTCCTCGGTGGGGCACGGAGTCGGCACCACAGGTGTTTAGCGTGAGCCGCTTGTGAGTAAACTGAAGTTTGCCCAGGAAGGGAAACGCTCAGAGTCTCGGGCTGACGTGGAATCTTGGACCGCGTCAGGATCAAAGCGTCACGTGAGGGGTAGGAAGGGTGGGTGACGCACCGTCATCTAGAACGTTCACCCAGGAGGCCCCCGGAGGTGGAGTCCTGGGGTCTTGGGTGGAGACGGAGACAAGGGCCTCGACCCAGGACAGCCCTGTCCGGGACCGCAGCCCCTCCCGACCCCCCTGCACCCCAGGCTGCGTGCACAGAGGTGAGGTGTGATACCCGCGGGCAGAAGGCTGGCCCCCTCTCGGTTTATATTCATGCGATTCAGCCTGTGAGCCCGTGAAGCATAACCGGAAAGGACCACTCCTGGGAAGGTGCTCCTGAAATGTAGTCTCAAGAGATAATCAGTCGTTTTCTGTAAGAACAATAGCAGTTCTTGGAAAATAAGGAAGGGGAAGATAGTGCATTCATTTAAAAACCCGCGCCTGGGAGGGAACTTTCCATCTGAATTCAGAGACCTCAAAGCAGGCTGGTGGCCCCCGCCCCTCAGACGCACGCCATGGAAATGCTAGATAAGGCGTTTCTCGGAGCACCCGCCGGGCTCCTCCGGTGGGAAATGCCGAACACGGAGAACTGCTGCCGGTTATCTCCACACACAGCAAACGCCGCAAATGAGTTAATTCGCAGTTTCTTTCTCTTTTTTCCCTTGATTCCATGCTTTACTCTCGTGGCCTGTTCTCATGTTTAAAAATGATATTTGGAGGTCCCAAAGAGGAGCTACCTGCATACACTTATGCTTTCTGTACCTTTAGTCCATTGTTTTGGTCTCAGCTCTCAAATTGTGTGTTTGATGACACAAGGCAAATGTCACCATGTTTTTAACTCTTGGCTTTTTAAATACAAGAGAAAAGTAACAGATTGGCCTCCGAGAGTTATTGGGAATTTCTGGATCTAGTATGGTTTCGTGCAGACACGCAGGTGACCCTTGGACCATATCCCCCAGCCCACTGGACCACAGGGCAGACGTGTCCCTCTCCCTTCTGGGCTAAGAACCAGGAGATCATCCTCTTGTAGAAGTTTGACTGAGATGAAGACAGGGTGTGTGAGTGTCAGTGTCTGTCTGGGGGTGTGTATGTGTGTGTGACTGTGTGTATGTTTGTGTGTATATGAGTGTCGGGGTATGTGGGTGTGTATGTGTGTCTCTGTGTATATGAGAATGGGTGTGTTTGAGTATATGTGTGTCTGTGTGCGTATGGGGGTATGTCTGTGTGTATGTGAGTGTGTGTGTGTGTGTGTGTGTATGGGGGTGTGTATATGAGTCTGTGTGTCTGTGTATGTGTGTATGTGTCTGTGTATATGTGAGTATCTTTGTGTGTATGGGGGTGTATCTGTATGTGTGTGAGAGTGTGTGTGTATGTGTCTATGTGTGTCTTTGTGTATGTGGGTATGTGAGTGTGTGTCTGTGTATCTGTGTGTACGTGTCTGTATGTGGGTCTGTGTGTCTGTGTGTATTGTGTGTTTTTGTGTATGTGTCTGTGCATATGTATGGGTGTGTGTGTGTGTGAGTCTGTGTGTCTGTGTGTGTATGTGAGAGTGTGTATATATGTGTGTCTGGGTATGTGAGTGTGTGTGACTGTATGGGTGTGTGTGTGTATGTGACAGTGTGTGTATGCGTGTGCCTGTCTGTAGGTATGTGAGTGTGTATGTCTGTGTCTGTGTGTGAGTCTGTGTGTGTATCTGTGTGTATGTGACGTGTGTATGCGTGTGCCTGTAGGTATGAGTGTGTGTGTCTCTGTTATGTGTGTGTGAGTCTACGTGTGTATCTGTGTGTGTGTGACAGTGTGTGTATGCGTGTGCCTGTCTGTAGGTATGTGAGTGTGTGTGTCTGTGTGTGTATCTGTGTGTGTGTGTGACAGTGTGTGGATGCATGTGCCTGTCTGTAGGTATGTGAGTCTGTGTGTGTCTGTGTGTGTGCAGGGGTGCCTGTGTGTGACAGTGTGAATGTGTGTGCACACACTCCGCTCAGCCGCCCCCAATGCAATTCCTGCGCTGCTTCCCTTTCTGTCACTTCTCCATAATTCTCTGCATTTCGGTTGGGCTGCTGTCCCGGGCTTCCTCTTTCCCTGCATTCCTGTATTTCATTGCTCGCCCTTGTTCCTCTTCTAGGGCTTGTACAACACAGCCAGGAGGATGTGGAAACGCAGTTACAATATGACACACGGGCTGCAGTGTCACAATCGAGCTCCCGGGCCTGCCTCCTGGAGGCTTTGGGATGAGGCGGGAGGAGGAGGAGGAGGAGGCATGGAGAGGGGGGAAGGCAGAATGCAGAAGTGCTGGCGACGCCAGCAGGCTTTTCCTCTAAAGCCTGGAGTTTCCCGTTAGCTGGGGCTGCGGAAGCCTGCGGCTGCCCTCTCTGCTTAGGGAGCCTGGGACACCCAGGAGCCCCTTCCCCAGTCAGAGCCTCCTTGCCCCGGGCCACCGCTGGCTCCCAGCTTCCCTGTCTGGCTGTCTGTGGGCTGTTAGTCCCCTCCGCAGCCCCCCACTGCAGCCCCTCCATCCCGACGCCTAACCCAGGCCCCCCAGCGCGGCCCCCTGAGCAGGGACCTCGATGCTCCCTGTGGCCTGGGGGCCTCGTCTCAGCTTCCAGGAGCCTCCAGGACCCAGCCGTTCCCCGCTGCACCCCTTCGTCGGGAGGACGTCCGCCACACGTGCGGCTGCCCTGTGTGTCCGCTGGGGATGCCTCTTTCCCACTCCTCATCCCGAACGTGGTCCTTCTGGGAGACCAGGCCCCGTATCACTCTGCTGGCTCCGAGCGGGGGACTCCCTGGTGCTGGGCCCCCTGAGGTGGGGTCCTCTCTCCCCTGCCCCTCTTAGACCTCACCTTCCTGCCGTCAGAGACGCTATTGCCCTCCCTCGGGGCTTCGCACCACACTCTGCAAGGCCTGAGTATAAGCCACCCCCGAATGCTAGGTGCCCAGGCGCGTTCAGGGCCTTCTTCATAAACTCCTTCATTGCCGGCCCCGGGGGTCTTCAGAGGCCAGAGCAGCCCTGGTGGGACCCAGAGGAAGACGGTGAATTGTTTCCCCAGTGGTAACTCCCTGATCTCAGATACCAGGGTTCCGTCTTTCCCTTCAGACGGGCGTGGGCTGATCAGGTGAGCTGCAGGTAGCAGACACCCCTGGGGGGTGGCGGGGAGAACTGGGTCCCCGTCCCCACCGGCAGCCCTGGGCAGGCGGTCTGAGCCTATTGCTCCATTTGTAAAGTGGGGTCGTGGTTTCCTCACGGGGCAGCTTCTGAAGGGAAAGAAACGGGTGCCCAGAAAGCGTTTTGCACAGTAGCTGGTAGCACACCCAGACGGGAGGGGACAGGTTCAGGCCGGGCAGCCCTGCCCTAGAAGGTGCACGCTTGGTGCAGCTTGGATGTTAAACGGGAAGAACACGTGACCTAAACCGGTCCTTTTCACACGTTTCTCAGTAAATGGTTTTGAATCACAGAGCTGGCGGTGGGGGGCGGGAGGGGGGGGAAAGGGAGGAGGAACCTTCCTCATTTCAAAGAAATGTTGCCCGAGGGAAGGACAGGACTTTTTGAGAGACCCTAGTCCTAAGAAACGGCTGAAACCTACTGGGAAGAGTGTGATGTTTCAGGCTCTTGGCAAGAGATGTGAGATGTTGGCTGAAGTGTCACATCTGAGGGGACACAGCCTGAGGCCGGGTGACGCTCTGGGTCCCGGAGCTTCTCGAACGAAGGTGGAGGGAGCCCAGCAGGACTTCTTTCCCCAGATCCATCTCCCGCGCCCTCCCTGGGATCATATCGCAGAGCTTTCCAGGGAGGGTGGATATGCTGACATTGCATTTGTTAGGCACGTAGATAATGAGAGGGGTGAGAGAAGACAGAGGAGGAGAGGGGAAGCTTCAGAGTTCCGTAAGAGAAGAACTATAACATGCAGAGTATTCAGGCTTATTTTATCCCGTTCGCAGTAAGTCCGCGCTAGACACGGAAGAGCTTGCGGTGGTGCATCTCTGGCCCGTGTCTCCCGCTGTGTGAGTTTCGTGTCAAGATGCAGGGTTCCTCACCCAGGAATCCCTGCAGGATGGTTCCCAGCTAAGAAACGGAGGGAGCAGGGGCCGCCTCCCCGTGACTTCTGGGTGCGGTGGAGACGCCTCTGACCACGGAGCGGGGCGGAAGTGTGGGAGGGGCCCGTCCGTGCGTTGGGGACGCTGTCCTTCGAGTGTGAGGGTCAGCGTGACGGCCTGGCTGTCCCGCTTCGACGCTGTGTCTCTGAGCTGCCTTTGTAAACACGCGGGCGGGAAGAGCGGTCTTTGCCCCCGACGCGCGCGCACGCGCACAGACGCGCACGCGCGCACACGCAGACGCACGTGTGAGCCTGGTGCGCAGGCCAGGGGCGCCCACCCCACCGCGTGTCAGTCCAGGCCTCTTGCCCAGCCTCGGCCCTGGCCCCCTGCAGATGCCCACGTGCCTGCAGACCCGAGGCGCCTCCTACTTCCCGCCCTTCCCTCCCTCTCGGATCCTGGCCCCTCGCCTGGCCTCACCTCACCTCACCCCCAGCTGCTGCCCGACAGCATGCTTTTGGGCGGAGAACAGGAAGAGATGGGAAAGCCAGGGTGAGGGCTCGTCTCCACCCTGGGCCGTAGGGCACGGGCATCCTGAGCAGCCTCTCCCTACAGATCAGCGCCCTTGAAGACAGAGCGCGTTGCAGCTCCGCCGGGCTCAGGGCGGCGGGGCAGCGGGCACAGCTGTCCTTCCGGACCCCTCTCCCCCTGCTGAGTCACCTCTTGCTTGGAATTCTGGCAGCGACCCCTCTGAGCTTCTGGAAGGGAGGGACGGCAGGGGACCCGCCCTCCGTGTGTCCCGGGGGAGATTACTTTATCTCCGGCCTCCCCGAAGCATGGCCTGGGCTCCTGGGATCTGTGGGGCTTGACACAGTGCCAACGGCGGGGATGGAGGGAATGGCCTGGAGGGTCTGCAGAGCCGGAGGGGGCCCTCCCTCTGGCCCTCTGGCGACAGAGCAGAGCCCGGCCTGTACCCCCCTCAGCGTGGCAGAGGTGCACACAGCAGGCGTGCTTCAGGGGCCAGGCACACCTAACCGTCGAAACATCGCCTTCAGCCTTCACCGCTTCATTTCGCGCTGGCGGCGACATTCCGCCCGTTGCTTCAGTAGGAATGTGCCCCGGGAAAACCGCACCTGAAACACACACGGCGTTTACGGTCACAGCAGCTGAAGCACCTGCGGGTACAGCCTGCAGACGCCCCGACGGCCGAGAGCTGTCCATCCGCATCCCCCCTGTCCGTGTGGCCAGGGATCCAGTCACCCACCGCCTGGTCTCCTCCCACCCTCACGGGGCCTTGACACCGAAAGGTGGCCCCGTGCACCTGTGCCGGCCCCGCCCATTGGCACCGTCCACATGCCTGCATGCGGTCTGAGCAAACTCTCCCTCCCTTACTGTTTCGGCCTGTCTGGTCCAGTATAAATTCCCCTCACCGGAACAAGAGTTGGAATGGAAAAGAAAAACCAAATACAATTCAAGGTTTCACCTACATCCAGGCCCTCACACTATTTCAACCTCCCCAGGTCCATGGTGAGACTTTTTTTTTTTTTTTTAACATCTTTGAGTATAACTGTTTTACAATAGTGTGTTAGTTTCTCCTTTACAACAAAGTGAATCAGCTATACATATACATATGTTCCCATATCTCTTCCCTCTTGCATCTCCCTCCCCCCCCACCCTCCCTATCCCACCCCTCTAGGTGGTCACAAAGCACAGAGGTGAATTCCCTGTGCTATGCGGCAGCTTCCCACTAGCTATCTAGTTTACATTTGGTGGTGTGTATATGTCCCTGCCACTTTCTCACATCGTCCATGGTGAGACTTTTATGGCTTCTCAGTGCTTCTCCGGCCATCCAAATTTCCTTCAGCCCTTATTTATTGCCTGAAAATGTCCCTTTCCTTCTCTCATTTTAAAGCTTGAGCTAAGCTCTCCTTCACTCTGTTTTTATTATGTTTCCCTGTTCTCCTTTCCATGGTTTTCTTTAGATTATAGGCGTTGGAGGCGAATTTTAGAAATTTCACCTTGGTATTTCTGTATACTTGCTATCTTTGAATAGGCAAATACTATTTTTACCAATAAAGAGGTATTTTTTCTTAAAAAAAAAAAAAACCAGAAAGAAAAAGCAAGAAGGACATAACATTCTGAAAATATCCCTAAATCTATTCTTTAACCTGTTGAATGTCTCACCCTAAATTGCTGTAAACTCTATCTAAGAGGGTGGGTAGGGGGCGATTCCAAAGGCCACCAGAGCAATGACTTCGAAGACATTCCCATAAACAGAATCATCGTTTTTGAACCTGTTTGCTCAGTTGCGCTCTTCAGAAGAAGAGTCTTTGCTTATCCACGTTTCCCTTTCTGAATTAGAGGTTTATCAGTTAGAGCTTCTCCATGCTGTTTAGTTCACTGTGAACACTTAAAACTGTACTAATGAAATGTAAACAGAAATAGCGCTGGTCCCCAGCTGGTCTCCTCCACGGGGAGCATCAGAAGTGGGTCTGTCCCCGTCAGCTCACCAGGCTGTCGGTTAGTTCCATGGGATGTCTGCTCCGGACGGCAGACCCAACAGTGGTCGTGGGAAGGAACGCCAAGTTGACTTTGACCGTTCTGTCACTTTCCACTTGAAACAACCAAAACTGTCCCACGACCTGGCCGTCAGCTGGAAACCCTGTAAGGGTGAGTGAAGGCCTTAAAAGGTCCCCCAGCCCCAATCCCAAGTGGAGGTGAGGACCTGCCAGGATGTTTGGGGTAAGAGGGAAGCCCGCCTAGACTTGGGTTTCCAGGTGCCAAGTACAAGGTCCCCGAGCGTGTCTGTCTTTCCTAGGCAATGTGATGGTCTTGCAAAGCCTCAGCCTTGTTGTTTTTCCTGTGTGTTAAAAACTTGGTCAGTGCTAGTCGGCTGTAGCTAATCCCTTCAGCCTGAAGTCTTTGTTGACGAGAAGATAGGTGTTATCATTGGTCCTGGTTATCTGCCCACCGCTTTCCACTGAGAAGGGGGCTGAGGGGCAGGGCCTTATAAGCATTACAGTGCGTCTGCACATGGATCCGACAGAACAGACACGATGATTCCCGTTCTGGGGGTGAGGAAGCCGGGGCTCAGGGCAGCTGGCGCCTGCCCGCATCCACATCACCTGGGGGGACAAAACCAAGTGTCCAGCCCTGCAGCCCCTGCCCCCCGCTCTCCGACAGTGCCCCTCCTTCCCAGGAGCTGACACGGCTCCAGGTTTGGGGGCGTCTGGGGCGTGATGTGACACAGGCAAGAGTAGCCAGAGGACCCGTTTGAACAGAAAGACTGGGCCCGTATGCTCGGTTCTCTAAACTGAAGTCAAGTCCAGCACTTTCCCCGAGACTCACTCGACCTAAATGCACCCACTTCCTTGGGAGTCACACTCAGACCTAAGAAGTACAGTGCCTTCTGCCTCATACTTTGCAGTTCCTCCTGGAATGAAATTCTGAAAATGTCCAGGTCGGATGGTTGTCTCCAACAGGAAGGAGTTTGTTGATACAGTGACCCTGTGATGAACCCCTCGTGTTCTAGGTCTTGTGCAGGAGGAGAGGAGATGAGAGAAGGGAGCAAAGCGCCCGTAGCCTCTTATCTGATCACGGAATTGGGCTCCAGACACACCAGCTTCCAGAACTGGGCGCGAATCCCAAGGGCTCTGGAGTGGAGATGGCGCAGGCTGCCGTACCGAGAGAGAGGGTGGGTTCTGACCGGTTGTCGAGAGGGTGGGAGAGCAGAGGGGCCCCCGGGGGGGGGGGGCGGAGAGGCATAGCTAGCTGAGCAGGTCGGGGGGACGAGACTTGAGGCCGGTGGCCCTGACATCTGCACAGGACACAGATCTGCTTGGGCGAGGAGGATGTCTCCATACCGGCTGCAAGGCGTTTACAAATGAGTGCAGCTGGTGGTTTGGTCTTTCTTGCGTTTTGCCTGCAGGTTCACCCGTTTGGTTGTCTGAATGGCTTTACCAGCTGGGAGGGTCATGATCGTTGCTGACCAGTCCTAGAGGGATTCGGCCCAGGACTTGGGGGTTTTGTCTCGTCACAACAGTGCAGACCGGTGGAAACTCTGGACGTAGGTGCCCTGATAAAGGCAGCCTGTGGATGAGGATCTCAGGGCGATGGGCAGGGTGGATTGGAAGTGGAGCCTGAAAGCGGGGTCGCCAGGGTGCAGGCCACCCCCATCCGTGTACCGGGCAGTGGGCAGGAAGCCCTGGTAGGATGTGGGGCGGTGCGGGGAGGGCGCCGCCCTGCGGGGCAAGGCAGCGGCTTCACACGTGTGCTGGCTGCGATGTGACTGGAAAAGAGTCAGAGAGACGGAACTCAAAGAGAAATTGGCCGTGGGAGGCCAGGTGTGGGAGTGAGGCCACGCGGCCAGATGAGAGGACCACGGGCACGTGGGGCAGGAGGAGGAGAGCTGGGTCTGAAGACAGACCTTGAGTCTGGGTGAGCGACGGAGCCCAGGAGGATCCTGCAGTCAGGGGGGCACTGGTACATCGCTGCTTCCTGTGTCCGTGCAGGACACGGCGCGGAACAGACGCCGGGGCCCAGAAGGCTAGAGGAAGGATGTGGAGCGGGAAGCAGGGTGTAGCAACAGGAGCCACTTGGGAGCGGCTCAGCTTCGGTGCGAGGCCTCAGCCAATGCTCGTGGGCTCGGTGTGCGGGGTCAGACTAGCTTCCTCTTCTGTCAGTCTGCAAGGACACCCCCTTCCTGGCGTGAGTGGTCAGGAAATGTCAGCGTTCTCTTCCCCAGCAAGACGCAGAGCCCCCTAACCTAGAGGATGGTCTGAGGACAGATAGGCACCCCCGAAACGTCTGGGTGTGGCAGATTCGCAAGAGAATCTGGATCTGGTACCTATGCAGGATGTAACCAGCTCTCTAGCAGGAGCGTGGCCTTGGGGTTTTGGCACTGGGGGGGTCCAGGGTCCTCTCCTTTGCCCGCTGGCCCCCTCGGGGACCCTGTCGCTAGGGCAGTGACAGGGTGAGGATGCCCTTCCCGGAAATGCTACATCTGCAGGTATCGCAAAGGTCACTGCAAACCATACTTACACGAGTGTGTAAGAGACTGATGATCTGGCTGTGACCGACAGGCTCATATGATTTAAAGAATATGTTAAAAAGTCACATGACTGCACATTTCTAAATTCTCCTAAATGTACGAATGGGAATGTGTTTACACTGAAATCGTCCGAGTCTTTTTTTTGACTTGGAAGTGGGCAGGCTGCCTCTCTCCCAGTTTGCAAATCCCAAGTATGTTTTCATCTCTCCTGAAGGTTCCAGCAGTGTGGGAAGTATATAATTCTATTCTTTATAGTTTGCACGACTAAAGGCAAGCCGAACAGTGTGGTTTGGGGGCCTTTCACCTTTTTCCCAGAATGGTCACCCAGTGGCAATCTGAATGGGGTTCAGAATCTGAGGCACTCCCAGCCTTTTATACACACATGTTTGTGACAACTTGAGGAATAAAAATTCCTAGCAAATGAGCTCAATTTGCTCTTGGTTACAAGAATGTATTTCATGAAATTTAGGAAACTTAACAAGGTTCGTTAAATCTGTTTGTATCTGCACCTTTTTACGAAAGGAGCCTGGAATGCGGGGGTGACATTTACTAGGGAAACGAAGACAAGGCTGAGAGTCAAGGAGGCATCACTTCTGCCCCCCTGGGAAGCTTCTAGGACCAGCCAGGATTGTGATCAGAGACACATCAGGTCTGCACCTGTCACACAGCCCCCCACGTGCCTGGGGAGAAAGGTGGTGTGGCTGATTTCCACACTCATTAGACACGTGGATACCATCAGAGTGCAGGGTACCTGGGTCAGCGGTCCGGACCCTGGACCACCGATGCCCACTGTGCATTCTCACTGCCCCGTGGGCAAGGGGGCCGGGTGGCTGTGCAGAGGGCAGCAAGGGGAGGGGGCCACACTTTCCAGACCACTCACGGGTTGCCATTGTGTTGTGTGGGGGATTCTTTTTTTTTTTTTTTTTTTTAGTAAAGATATTTATTCTTTATTTTATCATTTTTAAGTGAAGTACAGTTGATTTACAAGATTGTATTTGTTTCAGGTGTACAGCATAGAGATTCGGTATTTTTTTTTACAGATTATACTCCATTAAAAGTTATGACAAAATAATGGCTATAGTTCCCTGTGCTACACAATATATCCTTGTGGCTCATCTATTTTGTCTTATTTTATTTTTGTTTTTATATTGGAGTAGAGACGGTTTACAATGTTGTGATAGCTTCAGGTGTGCAGCAAAGTGAATGAGCTCTACAGATACCTGCATCTATTCTTTTTCAGATTCTTTCCCCACACGGGGCATTACAGAGTGTTGAGCAGAGTTCTCTGTGCTCTACAGTAGGTCCCTGCTGGTCACCTATTTTTTACACAGTGTGTGTGTGTCTGCTAATCGTGCGGGGGATTCTGTAGGTAAAGGCGCTATAGCTCTCACGCGTGGTGCGTGTGTGTGCAGGTGCGGTAACGTTCACGCGGTCCATTGCCTCTCCAGCATCGTAAGGGAGGGAGCACAGCTCCCAGAGGCCCTTCCGGCAGGGAGAGTGTGCGTCTGGAGTACTGACTCTATGCGTCAATTACATATGGTCTCAGATTCACCTGTTTCCCTGCTAACCACCAAGGGGATAAACTCCAGAGCTTCCTGGAAGCCCCAGCCTCCTCCCTGTGGCCCAATGGTAGTTCCTGCCTCGGAGGACCTCGTGGGGACTAAAGCCAGCTTGTGGGAAGAGCTTGTAAGTCCCTGGTGTTTACAGAGCTCCTGGTGAATGCCTTCCCCGAGGCACTGGACCGACCAGAGGAAAATGGGACGAGATGGGATGAGATGGGATGGGACAGGACAGGGTGAGTTTTCACGGTTCCCCACAGGGAGTGAGAGCTCTCCTTTTCCTGAACTCAGAAGCAGGTAACTGCAGGAGCGTGTATGGTACCCGAGCAAGGGTGAATTCTTATCAGTTCAGCTTTCCTCGGGGAAAGCACAACAACTTTATAGCTACAGCTGTTTTGTTTCTTAAACTTTTTGTCATTTGAAGGGAATCAAATCTTTAGGACAACATCTTTCAAATTCGTTTGGATTATACTAAGCAAAGGACTGATGCTCCTAAAAAATGATTAGCATGCAGTGTCCAACGATGTGCTGTCATTTTATTTATATTCAAAGGTAATGGATGAGATGGAAAGCATTCTGACCGAATTCCATACTTTAAGGCTTACGCTCTGATCACCCAGGATCTGTACATCATCTGTACATCTTCTCCCGGTGAGGCGGCTTTAGATGAATTCCGTTCAACATCACGCATGGCCTGTAGCTGAAGGGGTACCGACCGGGAAGTTCACTTTCAAATCCAGTCACGCTCAAGCCCCCTATCAGCAATCTCAGCCGTATCTCAGGGCATTGGGGTAGTGACATCATTTAATCAGAGAACTTTATGTTATGTCATGTATTGTGATGTTCCCGACTTAAAAAGGTAATGCTTACCTTTCAAAACATCTTGACCTCTTCTCCCTTACCTGAGATGGTAGCACCCCCATGACACAGAGCGACCGAGGTACCAAAAGTCGATACAAAGGGTTAGAACTCAGTGAAGACGATAGAACTGCACAGGTCGCTGTGAAATCAGCGTCCCATGGTTGACCCAAGTGGACCACCTGATGACAGCTTGGCTGGGTGGGACACAGGTGGCGACTGTTGGATTCGGATGCTCAAGGAACAGAAGGAGTAGAGGGAGACTAAGGGCTTGTTAGGAAATAATTAAGGTAGCGACTTCAAGGAATAGCTTTGCAAGTGTCTACCAAACGGTTTCCCCATTATCCCAGTATTTTACTAAATTTTTCATGAGGAAAAAAAAGGGAGGGTCTGTGGTCAGATAAGTTTGGAAAACACTGGTCTAAGCAAACTTCAGTAGGTCTGTTTCCTACAGGAAGCTCTGCTAATTCAGTAGTTCAGCAACACGTTTAATTTAGCAGCTACTCTGTATGCATAACTCAGACAGTTACTGTGGGTCACTCCGGCAGAGGAAACTCTGTGTGTGTGTGTGTGTGTGTGTGTGAGAGAGAGAGAGAGAGAGAGAGAGAGAGAGAGAGAGAGAGAGAGAGAGAGATGTGCGGTATCTATTAAGTTTCAAGATACAGGCACACACTGAAAAGCTATGACCTGCAAAACCCAACAAACTTGGCAATTTGAAGTAGTGATAGTATTCATGAGGGCAGCTGATAAGGAATACCCACAGACATCGGTAGCTCGTTTTGAGGTAGAAAACACGAATTTTTCCCCACTCCGTGTGTTGCATGAACACTTTCTAATTTTCTGTGAACACTTGCTAAGAAAAAGCTGAATGAAGAACATTTGCAATGCACTCAGCCCCTTAAGAGTCACACTGCTTTTGTGAAGATAAGCACTTTCCCAGGAGATGCTTGGCTGTGATGCTGAGATCGTGGACCTGTTTATACCAACTCCCCTGAAGGGTTTCTCAGCGGAGAAAGTTCTAGAATGTTCTAGGTTGCAGCCCCTAAGATGTTCAGCACACCAGATGTTGCTCTGCAGTGCCTGTGTGATATAGTGCCATGAGCTCAGACCTCTGGGAAGTGGGGTCCCCTTTCTGAGTAAGCACTGTGTTACGGTTTCAACCCTCTGTCCGAGGGCTAACAGGACCAGATTAGTAACTAAATAATGGTTTTGAGTAATGTTACTTTCCTTTTAAAAAACAATGCTTTCTTTTAAACTCTTGCTCTGTCTCTCAGATGGTGTTACAGCCCAGCTTTCTTTTTGCCTTCTCTATTGCAGTGGCTTATGGGTCTGACGGCTTTAGGGATTTTCATGCAATAATTCCCAATTCTTTCTCTCGTAAGTATACACTTTGCTTCTAGAAAATGGTAACGTGTATTCATTTCATACTCAGTTTCCATAGTGTAAATGTTGTGAATGCATCTTTTTTCATCGCCTTCCTTCATACTTGAGAAAATGAGATAAATTAAATATCTAATCACGCTGTTTATTAAACATCTATCATCGAGAACATCTCTTACACACCGAGGTATGTATGCCTGGTTTTAGACTGTTGGATATACTATGGAGCCTGCCTTTTGAGGTGGCAATGCAGTAATAGTAAGGGTAGAGGTAACAATAGAATCGACAGAATCGTTGCCCTACTAATGCTGTTAAACAGCTTTGTTACGAATGTGACGAGTATCTCCTCTTTGTCGAGTACGGCGATAAAGGCCAGACTTTCTGTCTCCGTTAAATAACCCAACATACTTTCAAGATACTTGTTACAGTCTTGTAGGACGGAGAGGGATACATACTGTCCTTCTGTTCTTCTGAAGTATTAATTTCAGAACCGAGAGGAGAAAAATCGCAGGGCTTCAAGGCCGTTGCTCCGTGGTCCTCGCTTCCTGAGCAGACACGCTGGGTGCTTTTGTGCACGGGACGCGCCTGATCTGAGCTGTCAGACCAAACACAGATGTTAATTTCATTTTTCTTTTTCATGTATTGAGAGATGATGAATTATAAATATATTTGGGCAACATCCCTGAAGGAGTATTTTGAGGAGTGGAAAGTGCTTTTGAAAAATGTCCAGAGAGCTGAATATTCAAAGGGGTACAAGCTGGTTGCCCCCTCGGACTTGAGTCTTCAGAGCCTGTATTAGTAAATTATCTAATATTAAAGCAACATCAGAAGACAGGCCAGGCTTGTTACTACTGTAACAATTATTAATACAGGCTGTAATCTAAAAGGTGTCAGTAGCGGTTAAAGATAGGTTTCTGACATCCTGCCTATCAAAAACTCTTTGGTACCTAAAGCGTTTAGCAGTATCAACCTAAGGATATCCCTTTTCTCATAACCTACATTGACTGCTCTTCCATTGTAGAGAATGGACTTGAGGACACGGGGAGGGGGGAGGGTAAGCTGGGATGAAGTGAGAGAGTGGCATGGACATAGATACACTACCAAACGTAAAAGAGATCGCTAGTGGGAAGCAGCCGCATAGACCAGCGAGATCAGCTCGGTGCTTTGGGACCACCTAGAGGGGTGGGGTAGGGAGGGTGGGAGGGAGAAGCAAGAGGGAGGAGATATGGGGACATATGTATACATATAGATGATTCACTTTGTTATACAGCAGAAACTAACACAACATTGTAAAGCAATTATACTCCTATAAAGATGTTAGAAAAAGTTACAGAGATCTTTCTCTTACTACTGTTCCTTTGAATTAACGTTAACAGCTTGACATTTATTTCTGTGAGATCTATATGCATGTATATATAAATGTGTATATGTGCGTATATATGTATATGTGTGCTGATATGATCATATAAAACATACTAGGACAGATAGATAACTAATGTAATTTCGAGATGGACAATCACATTGTTGGAATATTAAAAAGTCAAAAGCACTTAAGAGTAAGATAATGCGTTCTAAGATGTGTTTCCATTAAATCTGAGGAAGGTTTAGGCTCGAGCATATTGTAATATTGGAGCAGATCCTTTGGTGAAGACTTCAGTACGTAAAAAATTGCTACCTCTACAATACTTGGAGGTACTGTAAGATAGATGATACACGTTTCGATACACTTCCTGTCTATATATTTATACAGTTGGGTTCACAAGGTATTAGTATCTCTTTCTCTCCTCCTTCCCCACCGCCTCCCACGTACCCAAGTTGTTACTAAATGGCTGTGGACCTTGATGAAGTCTCCACCCAAACAGCAACCCAACTGTCTTGGGACAACATCACCACCTAGTGGTCATAGTGGAAAATTGTCCCCCTCACTCATCTCTGTTTCCTTCTTGAAAATTACAAACATGAACTGTTTGAGACCCTCTCTCCCTCAGTTTGTGTCCCTTGTTACCTGAGGAAGATGTAGATATGCTTGTAACTCATTCTTTTTTTCATAATCTTCCTCTTTTGTCTCTCCCTGATTTCATTCCATTTAAAACCTAAAACATCAAATGAGGATAAACATATTCCTAATCATGCATCTTTGCAAGGGAAAAACATACCCTGCATTTTAAATGATATAAGTTATCATAAATGGTTTCAGTAACCTTAAAAAGGCTTGAAAAGTTTTCATAAATCCTTTAGAGGCAGCGCAAAAACTTCTACACATCTCTGCATCTAAAATTTTCCTTTAATTACCCTCATGCAAGATATCTCTTAAACATTTTTATTCCATTTGATATTTACTAGGCGTCAGTTGCAGGAAGATTTCTGTCTCCTGTTTCCTCATTTAAAATATTGAGCATTTTGAGCTCACCTGGCTTAAACTCACAGTGACAGCTTGGGGATATCTTTTCAATGGAAAAATGCTGTCTGAGTACCATTTACCTCACCAGGAAATAAAAAGACACATTCGAAAGGAAGAAGAAGATGAAGGGGAAACGGAACCCCTTTGTGAGGCGGGGCTGCCAGCGTGCATTATCCCTGTGCATTAAAATGATTTGATCATTCATGAGGCCGTACGACGCTCGGCAGGAGACCCAGGCCCTGATGACCCTGACTTCCCTGGATTCTCTCATTGCTAAACTTGTCTCAGTGCTGAGGTTCAGGGGTCCAGGGTCAACTGGATCTGCCCTGTTACTAAACACACAGAAGGCCTCTGAAATATATAACAACGAAACTTTCATTTTCCCGAATTTTCACTTGCATCGGGGTAGGAAAGGGGCTTTGGGCTCAGGATTTGGAGGCATCCACTCTTCATGCAGCCACATTCATTAAATAGTGACACTGGGGTCCCGTCCATTAGTTCCCGGGCATCGGTGGAAAGGCTGCAAGGTTAGTCCTGAGCCAGGGCGTTCTGGGGTCAAGAAACACGGAAGTCTCCATTTCACGTTCTACGTTTAATCACTTCCATTCAGCACCTTACTGAGTTTGACATTTTTCTAAGTGGTAGGAGGATGGAGTTAGAAGATATTTGTAAGTATAATCCGTGTATTCAAGGAGAGTATAACATTTCACCGAAGCAATACTGCGGCTAAGCAGTTTGGGGTCCGAGGAAACGGAATTCAGAGGAGGGGAGGGACACAGAGACAGCCTCCCTCTGTGGGGTGGGCCCCAGTACGCTAAACGCAGGTTAGGGAGGACTGACCATTCCCTGGAATTGATGACGGGCGGGTCTGGAGAAAGAAAACGACGGGGCTGGTCCTGTGGCGTTCTCGAGAGGCGGGTGCGGGAACCCTGCTTGTCCCTTTGGGTGGGCTCCGGGCTGTTTGCATGTGACCCTGCAGGAGACGGACAGCTTGGATACACTCCCAGCACCTGTCCCCAGTCCCCTCCTTCACTAGTTGGAGCAAAGGCTGGTGCCGCTGCCGACTCTCGGGGGGGGTGGAACTCAAAATCGCGGGCCCACCAGCACTCAGACCCGAGGCCTTCCCGCACCAGCGCCCGCCCCTCTGCCGCCTTGACTGGGAGCCTGGCAGCCAGAGCCTGGCTATTGCCCTCTGCCCTCGGGCTGCTCAGAGCCTCCCAGGGCGGGTGCCCCCCACGGAGGGACCTCCGGTCCCCCCTTCGCCGCATGTCCGGCTTCCCTCGTTCAGGAGCTCGGGCTGGGCGGCGACATTTCTGCTCTCAGCCGGAGGCTTGTGTCTCTCACTAATCAAGCTCATCATCACCTAAAACCCCCGACGCCATTTTCACGTTTACCGAAGTGGTGAAGCCAAGACACCCCTGGCCGAGCTTGTGTTTCTAAAACGTGTAATTCTACCTTAAGCGATGCATGTCCGTTAGATTTTGACCTTTCAGATCTGGTCCGTGTTTGCCATGTTTTAAGACAGGTCCGTGGCCTGGTTTCCACCATCTACGAAAATAATACCGCGTGTCGCCTGTATTCGCCTCCCCGTCAGACGAGAGGCCCCGTTTTCACAGACGCCGGGCTGGGGGGCATCTCTGCCTCTCTTCCACGCAACCAGCACCCGGCCTGCATTTGTCCACAGAGAGATGGGAACGTTCCCCCAACACGGAGAGAAAGTGCACGCGTGCTTGAATCTGCTGGGCCCGTGCTGACGTGTTGCCCTCTGGTTCTGACCTCCACTCCCAGCCCCCTCGGGCCCCCTTTCTCCCCTCTTACTTGCCACAGATCTTTCCCGTCACAGTGTGGCCTCCAATTCACCCCCAGAGCTCCGGCACGCTTCCAGCTCTGCATCCCCGCAGCTGGCCTCCGGCTCTTGTGACCCAGGGCATCCACCATTTGCTTGCCTGGAGCGTTCTGTCCGGTTCCCATTATTGACCCTGCCTTGACCTTGCCACTGTGACCCAGGGACCCCCAGTCTGGGCGTCTGCCTACCTTTTTTCCAAAAACCGGAACATCACGGGACGCTGAATTTTCTTCTTCAAGTTTGGTCTCTTCTGGCACCGAACACATCTACCTACAATCGTACGAGGGGACCCACAGTGGTGGGAGGGTAATTTACAACAAGCTCTCTTCAGCCTCTGGTTTTCGGCTCTGTGAACGGAGTCCTCGGAGAAGCTGTCACACGGCAGCTGTCCCGCCTTCGTGAACTGCTGTCGGATGAGCCACTGGTGTCAAGGCTTCTGGCTTGAGGGCGGCTGCGATATTTAAGGTGTCGTCCACCCGTGTCCTGGCGGCAGAGACCTCAGATCGCCCGAAGCTCCCCTGCTTTCCCGCCCCTCACCAGGAAGGGCCCACACTTCAACATCCACACAAGCCACGGGGCCACCAGACGCTCACACAAACGCCTGTCTTCTTAACGCAGAACAGGTGGGGAGTTTGCGGCAAGTGTGAATAAGTCCTATGCTGAGGCGTGTTTTGGAGAAAGCAAGAGTCAGTTCCATGGAGCTGGTTGCCTCTGACCTTATGACCCGGAGCTGAGTGCAGGACGATCTGCGAAGCGAATTATGCCAACGCTTGTTCATCTGCGCGGTTCCCTTCCTCCGTCCACGGGGTCCTCGGCCTGCGCCCCGGGTCCCGGCTCCGGGCGCTGGAGAACCTACCGCACCTACAGTCCTCGGCCCCGCTGTGCTCTGAACTGGCCCCATCTCACTTTCAAAAGCCATGAGACAGATGATTAAAAATAACCCTGGTGAAGGAGTGCAGAGGGCTTTGAGCATTCCGGAGCAGAACCCAGTGGGCAGGGAGGCCCTGGTGAGTTAGCTTTGAGAACGTGATTCCAGAGGGCTCGGGTGAATGAAGCACCTTCACATGATGGCACAGCTACCCTCCTTTCCCGTCTCGTCTCCCGAGCTCACCGTGTCGGTAGGGCTTGGTTCCCTGTCTCCAGCGGCTGGGAGAGGTCGGCAGGAGGCCACTGGGATGCAGGAGGCTCCCGGGTCCCTGCTCTTCGGGGATCGAGCGGGGAGGCTCACCTGGACACGCCCTCTTCCTGGAGTTCTCGCGACAGTCTTCTGTGATGCAAGGATGTGATGGGAAGCGATATCCCCTCACTTCTGGGGTGTCCAAGTCCACAGCGGGGGTGTGGCCCGTGTCCCAGCTCATTCGTTCCGTTTGCTCGTTTGTCTGCCAAGTCTTCTCTCCAAAGATCTGATGGGCAACTCGGGAAGTGTGGCGGTTAGGAGCGTGGGCGCTGGGGCCGGGCTGCCTGCAGAATCTCCCAGCTGTGTGACCTCGGGCAAGTTGCTCGACCTCTCTGTGCCTGGGCGTCTTCAACTGTAACATAGGATAACAGCACCTCACTTACAGGGCCGTTGTGAGGCTTACCCATTACAGGGCAGTTAAAGCGCCTGGCACGCGGTCCATGCCGCGAACATTCCTGGGGAGCCCCCTCAAGGGGACGGCTCTATGGGAACGTGCTTTCATTTGCCGGGCCAGTCGCTGGCCTAAGTTCGCTTTACGTCTCTTTACCCACTAAATCCTCTCAAAGCCCCTGCTGGGCCAGTGTGGATAGTTTCCGTTTTTACAGGTGAGGATTGCCCAAAATCTCAAGAGCTTATAAAGAGGGGAGCTGAGATTCCAAAGCAGGAATGTTGATTTCAGAGTCTGGGCTCTGGGCTTCCAAATCACGAGACATGTGTTGAGTCAAACGAACTTGGAGTGTTACTAGCACAGTTTTTCTCAGCCTCGAGTGTACGTGGGAATCCCTTGGAGGCTCGTGTGGAGAATGCCCAGGGCAGGGCCCAGCCCCCAGGCTTTCTAGCTCAGTGGGTAAGGGTGGACCCAAGGCTCGGCTCTTTCAACAAGTCCTCAGGAGATGTCAGTGCTGTTGGTCCAGAGACCACGCTTGGAGAACCACTGATTTACAACGTGGATCAAAGATTTTGTAGCCGTGGTTACCGTCGATCTCATTGATGATTTTACTTGGCAGAACTTACCCACTTCCTCTTACTCATCTCTAGAGACTGTGATGAACCGTGAGGGCTTTCAGTGTAACTGAAGTTTGTTTCTCCCGGTCATTACGATATTGGATTCAGCCACGCATCATCAGTTGGTGTTTCAGGAGAATGCAAACCAAATGCCTATTTTCGTTACCAAGAAAAATACACGGGGGACAGAAATAACGACTCTAGATGCAGAGTGGACGGTGGTTCTCGTGCTATTACCAGGAGCCCTTCTCCCCCGCGCGCGCACGCGTCTGTCTTTCCGAAAAGCTAGTGCAGGTCGGTTACGTTTGCCACCCGCGCTGGTCAACCCTCCAGCAGCTGGAGGAAACCTGAGAAATCATGGCACTGCTTTAGGACACGGGTTTTATTTTCATCGTGGAATGGAAAGGGTTTAGAGTGATCACGTGCCAAAGAAACAAACAAACAGAGCTCTTTCGGGAATCTTTGGTCAGAAATCCGAGCGCGTGTTTGCTGAGTTTTGTCTCCATGCTTATGAATACGTGAACGAAGGAGAGGCAGCTTATGCTTATCCTTATGCTTAAGGGGACTTTTTCAGGCTAGATGAGCGCTTCTTCTTAGGGGGTTTTGCCCAACAAGGTCCCACACCGGTGGCGGGGGGTGGGGGGGGGCTACGTGATCAGCACTCTCCTTCTGGCGTCAGGGGTCTTCTGGCTCACAGGGTGTCGGACGTGGCCTCAGGTCACTGCAGAGGGGCCCAGGCTGTCCCAGTGGACCCGGTGACCTTACCCTGCATAGGGGTCCCCCCCCCCCCCCCCCCGCCACACACCCACCCAGTCTAAAGCGAGAATGTATAACTTCCGTGCATTTTCACCGGCTGCCCTTCGGACCTACAGGGAGGGCAGACGAGGGTCCCAACCCCGGGATGCTTGCTGGGACGTATCACAGTACCCTGTGGGCCGGTGGGTCCAGAGCCCGGGCCACCGTCCCCCCCGGCGCCAGCCGCCAGGCCCCTGTGTTTGTGGAGGGCGCCGCCCCCGCCGGGTGGTGTCTGCTGCTGCGCTGTCGTGTTTCTGTTCTGCAATGACACTGAGCGGCCCCTGTGTTGTGTTGTCTCTTTCAGCTGGTAATGTTAAAGTAGAAACTCAGAGTGATGAAGAGAATGAGCGTGCCTGTGAAGTGAATGGGGAAGAGTGTGCAGAGGACTTGCGGGTGCTCGATGCCTCCGGAGAGAAAATGAATGGCTCCCACGGTGTCCAAGGCAGCAAAGCTCTGTCAGGAGCTGGGGGCATTCGACTTCCTAACGGCAAACTAAAGTGTGATGTCTGTGGGATCATTTGCATCGGCCCGAATGTGCTCATGGTTCACAAAAGAAGCCACACTGGTAAGGCCCGGCGTAGTTCCTCCTTTGGCGGCCTGGAGGGGCCCACGGGGTGCCGCAGAGGGGACGAGGCCCTTCCCGGCTGGGTGTCCTGAGCGCGGCGTAGCCTCCCTCTTCGGGAACAATACCGAAAAGGACTCCTGAACATGCACCAGTTCGATCCTGTGTATTGAAGCCGTAGACAGAAAGGAAGAGGGAACGGGTATGCAAGTTCTGACAAGGGCCTGAGAGCATACTCTCTACCTGTGGGCGGTGGGGCTGTCAGGTGGTTCACCCTTCAAAACAATGAGACAGAGCAAGGTAAGAGGAGATTGGTACACTGAAATCTACTCCTCCGGGTTTCTGCTGAGAAACCGTGAGTCAAATGTGCATGTTGGGGGTCTCCAAACTGTTAAGGCGGGGTTTTTAGAAACAGGCATTGAATGATGGAAATAGCAGCAAAATTGAGTCTTTCAGCGAGAGTTCTGTTTTCAGATGGCTTCTCCTCCAGCAGGTGACACGCCCACCAAGATGGTTTGGTTGCCACTAGTTTCGATCTCAAATTGGTAAAGAATTTAATACCCAAGCCCCTGTCCCAGTGGACGGGGTAATGGAGGCTTTGGCAGTAGAAAACAGTATTCTGTGTCCAGAAATGACGGGACGCAGACCATCTTGCGTCTGATGGCTGCACCCAGGCTCCTGACACGTTCTCACGTTGGCGGCTGGAGGGGTAGGGTCTCCTGTTCCTCCTATTCCCGTCCACATCTCCCCGGGGGGCACAGTCCTGGTAGGTGAGCAGTCACGGGTGTCCCTACTAGGACTGTCACCACACATGGTCAGTCTTCGAAATAAAATGTGAACAGGTCCCATCTTACCTAAACTGCATGCATGAGGTGTCTTTTGAATTGAACAGAAACTTTACTCCTCTGCCCAAAAGGTGGAAACAACACAATAAATGTGCCAACTCCAGTGGTCACTGAAAGTTTGGACGTAAAACACACCGGGAGCCGCTGCTGCCCTGGCGGGTGGCATCTTAGGTCATCATAAAGCCAGCGCCTGCCCCTGTTCTCCACGAGAGGAGAACCGCCAACCGATAAAAGCAGACTGAAGAGGCGGAGTGGCTTTTGTGAGCTACCCGGGGAAGTGAGGAAGGACATCACAGCCTCCTGTGATTCTCCCCGGGGGGCCAAACGCTTATCCGATTATCAAAACTGAAGCAGGAGCTCAGAAAATTCACGGAGCAAAACAGCTGGGTTGTCAGGAAACGCGGACCTTTGTGGAGTCATTTTTGTATTTGAACCGGGCAGTTCCCCAAATAATTTCTGTTTGTCATACATCTGGAGAACCGCAAAATATGTTTATTTTCGATCAGCATTCATTTTCGGTAAGAACTTAACCTCTGCGATTTAGCAGACTTTGCTTTTCCTAACGTGCCTCTTAATCCGCCAATTACCCAGCGGAATGTCCCCGCCACATCCAGCCCCAAGGGAAGCTGGCGGAAGAGTAGTCAGTAGTCAGGCTCCCCGCTTTGTAACGAGGTGGAAATTAACGTGAAGGTAGGTGACGTGGTGATAGACCCTTGACAGGATACACCGGGACCCGTATCAATTCATTCCCGATGGAGGAAGAGACCTCGCAAATGAATTACTTTCCTGCTAATTCCTGTAAATCCTGACTATACAGTGAAAGTTCCCTTCAATAAATATTTGATAACTGCATGAAATGCTGGCATACGAAAGGGCCAAAATATCATGACTGCCTGTCCTGACAAAAAGAATAACTGCATTTAATGAACAAAACCGCCAAGCACAGATATGCAGAGTAGAGCGGCTGTGTGCTTCCCACTTCGGCCCACAAATAGCGCCTACGGGCCAAATAGGTGCCAACACGTGGAGTCTTTCGCTTACAGGACAAGTTCATTCCAGAAAGAGGGACATAGAGACCATCAGTTTTATGGTTCCTGCCTTGACTTTTATTTTAAAAAAAAACAAACAAAAAAAAAACCAAAAAACGAAACAAGAACTCCTGACTTGCTTTCGTAATGCTTTTCCACTTTGCATAAATATAGTCATAGGTCGATATAGAAAGAGTTTGGCCAAACTAGGTTTGAATAAAGAGACATGCTAGAAGGTTTCCACTTTCCTGGAATCGGAGTGGAATGTATCAGAAAGACATGCTTGGTTAATCACCGACCCCGTCCTGAATGCTGTAACACGTCAAGTCCCCATAAATCACTGGGGTGTCCTGTGAAGAGGCAGACTCTGGTCCAGACCCATAGGACACGGGGAGCTGGAGCAGGGGCCCAGAGCGTCCGTAGGTGGTGGGACGTGCAGTGGATAGCGGACCGGAAACAGTGCCATTTCAGGGGGCCCTTCGTCGGGGATCCTGGGCTCCACCTAATGTCCCCCCCAGAAGCCAGGACTTGCACCTGCCGTCGGCGAGTGGCGTGGGCGCACTGGGGTTTCCTTCTGGAGGCCCACAGCTGTCCAGGGCAAGCTCCCGCATCACCGCCTCCGAGAGCGGCCAGGGCTGCCCTTGTACGAGTCGTTCATTGATGACACCATTTCACTTCCCCAGTTTTGCTGCTGTTTCATTTTTTTAAACTCAAGCGTCATAGTAACACTTTCCTGCCAACCTCTGAGGGCTCACGGGAGGGTAGTGGTAGAGGAACGTGCAGTAATCTGATTCTAAATGATGGGATTTTTAACAGGAAACTTCTAGAAAAGTGTCTGAATGATGGTGATTCTGTCCGGCCCTGTGCCCACTCTGTTCCCGTCTATGAGGCGAAAAGGCAGAGTCATCGTGCTTTATAAACCCGGCATGGCACTGGGTGCTGCTCCAAGGCACAGCTAAGCCCAAGCGAAACCTTGTAATTCAGTGTATTTTTTTTTCTTTTTAAAAAGCAGATCTGTTTTTTTTTTAAAAATTAATTTATTTATTTATGTATTTTGGCTGTGTTGGGTCTTCGTTTCTGTGCGAGGGCTTTCTCTAGTTGTGGCGAGAGGGGGCCACTCTTCATCGCGGTGCGCGGGCCTCTCACTGTCGCAGCCTCTCCTGCTGCGGAGCGCAGCCTCAGTAGTTGTGGCTCATGGGCCCAGCTGCTCAGCGGCACGTGGGATCTTCCCAGGCCAGGGCTCGAACCCGTGTCCCCTGCATCGGCAGGCAGATTCTCAACCACTGCGCCACCAGGGAAGCCCTCAGTGTATTTTTTAATTCACTTTCTTCTGATACAGGGTCAGAAATTTCACGATGTGGGCATCCATGGAGACTTTCTTTTTTGCCCAGTTAAGTTATGCAAAGGAGCTCAGACATTTCTTACAGGGAGTCTCTGGAACGACAGATTATAGAGTTACTGGGATTAAAAACTAAATTTTGAAGTGATGATATGAAAGCCCTCATCCCAGTTAAATAAAAGGGAATACAGCCTTTGGAGGAACTTGGTCTAACTTGGCTACCATCAGCCGTATACGTGCGGGGGGCAAGCGATCACCAGTAGAAGTACACAGGAATCGTGGGCTGTGTTCTGTCGTCTAGCTCCGGGGCCCTGATCCCTTTCCTGCTAACCCCTCCCAAGGGAAACCACCCTGAGTTGAACTCCGTGTTGTCGCTCCAGGGAACGCTGTCTTCCAGCCCCCGGGCCCCGTGATATGTATTCATGTCAGCACAGCAATCAGAAACAAATAGATTTCCAGGAAAGCTTGCCAGCAGGATTAAGACACCAGGCCCAGCAGGATACACGGGAGCCGATGACTCAAATTAGAAGACAGATTGCACTCTCAAAGACACGGCCCCTGTCTTTCCTGCCCGCCCTGTTCTGCAGAAGGGACGCACGTCTGTGAGGACGTGTCCTTTCTCGCTCTGCTGACTGGCTGGCCTGCACAGACGCTGGCTGGACGGCAGGGTGCAAGCCCGTGTTCCCTCCAGCCCGTCCGACCTCAGGGGGCGCCCAGCAAGCATCTCGTCAGCACGGAGGGGACGCTTCACGGTGTGGGGGGTCACACGGAGGCACGCTGGTCACCGAGAGTGGCCCACATCCTTGTCACAAGCATTTTCGTGGCATGAGACCTCCCAGCTTTCCAGAACAGCCAGCCTGAGGGTCCCCCTGCCAGAGCGAGTGGCTGGAGGCTTTTTCCCCTGCGAGGTCGCCCTGGACTCTTCTTCCTTCTTTTGTCTGCTTAGACTTAAGCACGGCAGCCACACACACACACACACGTGTGTGTGTGTGTGTGTGTGTGTGTGTGTGAGAGAGAGAGAGAGAAGGCTCAGAAGTGTTTCTAGTAGGTAATTAACCATCTCTATTGCTCGCTCCTTGGGGCTGCCTATCAGCTATTTTAATCTCATCCAGCCTGGCCTCCTAACTCAGAGATTTTAGGTAGTTAGTTACTTTTATAATCACCTTCCCACCTGCTGAACTTCCTCTATTCAGCCAAGTCCAATCTAGATCTAGATTTGGGAAAATTCTGAATATATTCTGGTTGGTGTCAAGATTCCAAATGGTCTGTAATGGAATATCATTGTAAATTAGTTTCCATTTTTCCAGTCGCACATCTGTCCTGCCCACTTAACATTAAGAATGATGGTAATCGTGAAATTCAGAGGCCAATATAGACTTTTAAATTTAATCTGGTGTAGACTGTAAGAGTACCAGATATGCTTCTACTTAATCGCTTTTGCTAAGTGCTGTCTTGTTCACCAAAATCATGTAAGCCAATTGGGAAAACCGACTGTACATTTTAACACATTCTTCTTTCTGAAGAAAAAATTGTTAATAGGAAGTGCATTTTCATGGTATCTCAACACCAGATATTGTGGTCATACAGAGCTCTTCTTCTTAAGAAAGAAAAAAAGAAAAAAAAGCATTTGTTTTTAAAAGAGCTTTAATGCTTACTTAAACATGACAAATGTATCCCTCTTTTAATTGAGAGTTAAATAAAAATGTTCACCGATTTTAGATTCTGAGACCTATGACTACTCAATAGCATATTTCTCGAGCACAGATGCCCGTTTATTCCTTTGTTGGATTCAGAGTTTGGGGACATGAGCTGACACACAGCAGAGGGTCCAGTGTTTTGTGGTTGCTTTTGTTTTTGTCACCACTCCAGTAATGCCACCCCCGAAAGAATTCCTAATGACAACTAAATTGCACCTCTTAGAATATTTGTACTGAAAATAGAACTGTCTTCTATGACTATGGATAGAACAATACTAGCTTCAAGGCTGTAGGATTGTGAAGAAAGCAAAAAGCCAGAAACCTCAGTGCAGGTCAGATTTTGAGGCAGCAGCAGGGGGAGATTCGGGACTTTTCTTTGGACGGTGCAGACCTTCCCTCCAGTTTCTCAACTTCTCATTTTATTCAATCTTTCTCTTTCTCTGTCTCTCCCACCCTCACACTCTGTCTGTCTCTTTCCTGATTTGCCTGCATAGGGACAGACAGGTAATGGAGAAGAAATTGAAAGGGAAAATACAGGGAAAATGTAAATGAAAAGAAGTTATTATAACTGTTATAATGAAGTGCCTTTCATTTAAATATAAGAATGTAACGCTGAAATGAACTTGTGATCCTGAAATGCATTTTTAATGAGTTTCCTTTTTATTTTGCTGCTTCAGTGGCATATTTTAAAGACCCTTTGAAAAAAGCCACATTAAAAGCCCCACCAAATGCCACAACACGCAAAATTGGATATTGGTTTATTCCAAAACTGCTGATCAGGAAGAGTGGCTCTTCATCACAAAATGTTGCAGTCACTTTATTTAAATGAGTTTGAATTTGCATTGTGATGTGCCATTCTGATTTAGGGGAAAAAAATTAGATTTTCAGATCAAATTGACCCAACCAGTGAAGCGTTAAGGAACTGGCAGGTTTAGTCTGAAAGCCTCGTGTTCCATCAAACCTGCAGCCGGTGGAAGTCACCGGGCACGCGGGAAACAACTTTCTCGCCACGTCCTCCCCTCGTCCCAGCGCTGAGTCCCGCTCTCACCGGCTCCCTTGTCGTCCCCGCAGGAGAGCGGCCTTTCCAGTGCAACCAGTGTGGGGCCTCCTTCACGCAGAAGGGCAACCTGCTCCGGCACATCAAGCTTCACTCGGGCGAGAAGCCCTTCAAGTGCCACCTTTGCAACTACGCATGTCGCCGGCGGGACGCCCTCACCGGCCACCTGAGGACGCACTCTGGTAGGTCCTCTGGGCGCAGGCGGGGCTTGGCTTGGAGACTGCCTGGCATCCTCTCAGGGGTGCCCTGCTCCCCCCGGGACACCGCTCCCTCGGGCATCGGCTGCAGCTGACGGACACAGCAGTGCCCTCCCCCATGTGCTCTGATTTCCCAACCGCCCGGAGGAAATGGGTGGGGAAACTGAACGCGCGCACGCACGCACGCGGACGCACGCACGCGCGCGGACGCAGTACGCACGCGGACGCACGCACGTACGCACGCGGACGCACACGTACGCACGCGGACGCACGCACGTGGGCGGACGCACGCACGCGCACGCACACGTCTCATCTTCGGTAGAGTATTTCAAAAGGGGCCTCCTCGTCCCCTTGCGTCAGGTAAGTGGGTTTCTCTTTTAAAGGTTTTTGCCCCCTCGTGCTTGTCTGGAGTGCGCTGCTAACGCCCCAAAGCTTCCAAATGCGTCTCTCAGTGTTAACTGTTAAGCCACCCTCGCTACTGTTTCATGCCGAGCGTTTCGGGACTCATCATGGGGCCAGTTCTCTTTGCAAAGGTGGTAGATAAGGTGATTCTGTCCTGATTGGTGTTGCCTGTTCCCTGAGGGCGCGCTCCCGACTGGGCCCAAGTGCAACGGTCACGCCAGAGGCCAGCCGAGGCCTCCGTGGGAGAGGCCAGTTTGGGGCTGTTATGAAATTTTAGTAAATGCCTCCTGAGTAATCAGGGTCTCAGCAAGGTCATGGTAAGCGAGAATGTCCCACACTATTCGAAGCGCTCCAGCCTGAGAGCACAGATCCACCTCTGAGTAGACTGGATCTTCTGCCCCCAGAGAAGCTTTCTTGGTGTTTCATGATCCAGTGGCTCCGTAATCTTCCAGGTCAGAGAAAGACAGGGTGGGGCCTGTGTGCTGTGCCAGCACGCCGCCCCGCAGGGGTATTTGACATCGCGCCCTTCCCAGCCCCGAGAGCAGGAGGTGATGGGCCCTCACCCTTGCCCTCAGGGAGCTCACCGTCCAGACTGTCCAGACCTGCGGTGGGAGAGGAAGAGGCTGTAGACCAGCTCCCCCCGACGCCCCCAGGACAGCAGCACGGGAGGCACCTCAACCAGAGGAGGGGATGTGTGTCCTTGGGGGGAAGGTTGGCTTGCACTCAGGCCACTCTCCCCCAGAGGGGATGGGTGTAGTCGATGCCAGGGTCGGGGCCGCTTCCTCGTCACACATTTACCGAGCACCCTGAGGAGGAGATGGCGGAGCCTCAGCGCGTGCCGGGTACCGTGGTGCGAACCTCCGAGGGGACCGCGGGCGCACAGGGAGGGGACAGTCAGTCTCGGGCGGGAGGTGTCCATCCAGGACGAGGCAGCGCTTGGGCCCAGCCACAGGGCGAGTTTCTAGGCTCACCTTCGGAAACGTTCCCAGAGAGCGTGTGGTCCTGGAAAGGGAGGTGCCGGGCGTTTACAAGTGTTGTGGGGAGGTGGTCCTCCTCTGGTGGGTGGGGCCTTCCACAGGGAGCCAGGGGAAGTCCACGGGGACAGTGGGGGGCGGGTCCCGGCAGCTCAGCTTCTCAGATGCTCGGCCGGCCATCTCCCCTCGTTGCGACCCCCTTCCTGACCCTCAGCGTGGAGGAGGCTCCCAGATGCTCCTAGAAAACTGGGATGGTGTGGGGAAGCTTCTCAGAATCTTCCCAGGAAGGAGCCACACAAAGCCGAGGAGTGGCTTCTCCGCAAGGAGAGGTCAGCGGGGGTGACTGTGGGGCTTGGGCCCTGCTGGGGAGGACTTTGCTTCAGGGGACGGGAAGACGGGCGGCCCCCCCAAAGTGGGATGATGACACCGCGACAGTGAGCATTCGCAGATGCTCACACGCATGGCCAATAAGGAGCACATGTGTCGCCCCCCAGAGGTGGAGGTTTGCAGGGCCTCTGTAGGGTTCAGATGTGACAGTGGCACCGGCTGTGTACAGAGCCTACCCAGGGGTCTAGGGCAGAGAAACTTCACAGGTAGCCTTCATGTGGAGTCTAGTTGACATCGTCACAGCAGCAGCACTGCACTAGAGTTGTAGGATGTACAGTGTCCCCTTTGGTAGGAAACACAAAGACTCAGCCTTCGCTTGACGCCAGCTGTACTGCTGTCATCCCTGGGTCGCTCTGATTGGCGACAGAAATCTCCCCTGCGTATCAGTTCTATGGTGAAGTTAGAAATAGCTAGCGCAGTATTTTAGCTTATTCTGGCTCCATGCCTGCTTATTTCATTTGAGGCATGATGGTATCCTGCTCCAAGCATGGCTGATTATATATAACAGTGGTAGACTTTGGACAGTTTATTAGGGATCCACTGATGAGCGAGTAGACAAAACTGTAGTGAGAAAACCATCATTGATCCAGGGCTGCTGGTGATTCTGCCATCAGAAAGTGCCACAGACACGCAACTCCTGAAAAAAAAAAAAAAAAAAAAGACAGTGACTTAGGTTCTACAAGATGATTTCACTAGAATGAAATGAGGACTTCAGCCTTTGTCTGCAAATCCAAATGTGGTCACGTTCTAGTCCGTTGTGAAATGGCCACACCCCCATTCCGCTAAAAACCACCATCAACCTGGTAGCTTTCCCTGGCAACCAGTGGTGGCCTGAGATTCCAGCTACAAGATTTGTCCCATACTGATAAGAGGGGCTTGGGTAGTCTGGAAGGGTGAGGAAGGGTCCCCCTCCCTTCTTCTCTGCTTTCTTTGGAAATTGCAAGCTTGGCTAGAGACCTTTCCTGCAGAATAGTGGACTACACTTCAAGATATACTTTAGTTCCATTGCTTTCATGAACTTCTTATGTTCCAGAGTTAAAATCAATCATATACTCAGACAGAAATGGGTATTCAGACACCGGGCTATATGTATGGAAATTTGCTAAAGCTGTAGCTTTCCCCGGAAAAGACATTGAGTGGGTTATCTATATTCTATTAGTTTCTAAAGGCCATACTCAATAAAACATGTGGTTTTAGGCAACATTGTATATGTCAATGTTGTTTCTCTGATGTTAGGGATACAACACTTTCTCCAGATAAAAAAAGAAAGATCCCTTTTCCCTCCAGTAAATGTTCCAGAAGTCAAATTCTGGTTTTCATCTTAGTCTTCTTAAACCATAGTTTCTGTTCACCTAAGGAAGAGATTTAACCAATACAAGATTTGGTTCAGCCATTTCACCAAACATTCCTATTTGGATGGCATTGATTTTGACATAATACTCTCAAATATGTGAAATCTAACAATATGAGAAGGAACTGAAAGGTTCTGGCTTTAGGATGGAAATTTGTATTGTATAAATAATGGAAGATCCTTTATCCATTTTATCTCCTAAAATGCTTTTAAAATCTTTAAACTTAGGCATGATATGAACTTGTGCTAGTCTTCTTTTCCTAAAATACCACTCAAAATTCAGGAAGAACTAAACTCTGTATAGAAGTGCACTGCTCAATACAGTAGCCACGAGCCATATGTGGTATATAAATTTTAATTTTAATTAGTTAGACAAAATTCAAACTTCTTAGTGGCGCGGGCCATACTTCGAATGCTCAGTGGACACACGTGACTGGTGGCTGCCATTTTGGACAGAACAGGTGGGGAACATTTCCTTCTTCATAGTAAATTCTGTTGGACAGGGCTGATCTAGAAGCCACGCCATCCCTAAAGGTTTCTGGGGAGAAAACAGCTTTTCCAGGTTAGAACAAGAAAATACATTTTGGAAACAAAATGCTCATTTCATTAAAGTCTATTTATCCACTGTGGTGTCTTAGAGACCTCAAGGTATTTGTTTAGCACTAGTTTAGGAGTTGAATTCACTTTGGCTGCATTAGACCAGGTGCCACTGTCACTCCAGACCCGGCCCACGGTGTGGCCATGGACAAGAGGCCAACTTTGGAGCTGAGTCTGTATATTATCCAGCCAGCTCGGGCCTTCCTCACATCTCTGCCCTGTTGTCGGGCATCCCTGTTATAACACTGCAGTGGTTTGTTTCCTCCGGTTAAACTTCAGACATTGTGATTTCAGTAGAAGAGAATTTGTTATGCAGTGAACAAGTTAAAATGAAAAAAAGGTAACAGGAGTTCTTGGTACAATCAGGAAACCCCTGGGCATTCACATCTCTAAATTCAGTCAACTCGATGGAGCCCATAATGCTCTTAGCTCTCAAGAGCAGAGGTTTTTTTGCCTTTTTGGTAAAAAGTGTATTGCATGCCTTCCCATGACATGTACGGCCGCTATTTAATCGGGGTCTTGAACTCCATTGTGTCTCCTGCAGTTGGTAAGCCTCACAAATGTGGATATTGTGGCCGAAGCTATAAACAGCGAAGCTCTTTAGAGGAACACAAAGAGCGCTGCCACAACTACTTGCAAAGCATGGGCCTTCCAGGCACACTGTACCCAGGTAAGCGCCGAGGGCACAGGCTGCCTGGCCTTGGCTCCCCCTCCCTCCCCAGCTGAGGGGAAGGAGGGCCCCCTGCCCGCTGGGATGCAGCTGGACCAGAGCACAGGCCCGGGAGCCACCACAGCTGGGATGGAGGGACGTTTTTGGCCGCTGAACTCTCACTAGGAGTGTCCTGTGCTTCCCAGCTTTCCAAGACCTCCTCTTACCAGGGAGCACGTGACCTTGAAACCCCTTCCTCTTGAAATCCGGGGAAGCTTCTAAGATTGTAGTGACCCTTGCAAGTCTGGCGTTTTTTTCTTTTCTTTCTGGTTTTTGGTGTTTTGGTTTTTTTTCTAACCTGGAGTATCGATTGCTTCTTTGTGCTTAGTCATCAAAATAAGATGTGAAATCTGGTTTTAAAAATGCTTTTTTCATGAGGTGGATCAAATAAGAGTTTTCAGGCCGTGTCTTCATTCATCAGTGTCGGCACCTGCCTGGAACATGGGGTGATTGGAAGACCCTGACTGTCTGTAGTCTTGCAGCTGTCACAGGTTTCAAGGGAAGCTTGCTCGTTTTCCTCATGTGCTCTGATGCTTCACTGCGTCTTGCATCTCGAGATAACGTTTGGCTCTGATCTGAGATAGTGTGACGTGAAAGATGTAAACAGAGAGAGTGGGGGTCCATTTGGTCCTAAGATGCAAACTGATTCCCTTTGGTGATCAGAGGGTTTGGGATTCTTCATGATGGCTTTCTGTCCTGCACTCAGATGAGACGGCTTCTCGTGTGGACTTAGTGCTGGTTGAGGTTCCATAAAAGCCCGTGGAAGTCCTGCAAGGCTACACCGGGTCTCGGGCAGGCAGTGGGTGGGGGTCTCCCTGTGCTGGGCTGGTTGACCTGTGCCCTCTGTGCATTTCTCGTCACCCATCCCTCCCGGGCCCCCCAGGACCAGCCCCCATGAGCTCTCAGATGGGCCCTCAAGCAGGCTCACCCCTCTCCATCCCCTTAGGTTGGAGCCATTCTTTGGGCTTAGGTACAGACAAACCCTAGCTTATGAGATGTAGCAAAGATTTAGTTTTTCTGAATATGATTTTATTTAGGAAAAGGATTTTTGGTCATCTGTCATAATTTCCTAATGTCTTTTGTGGAAACCATGAGGTTCCCTTGAGCCTTAGGTGCACAGATTGTGTTACAAGCTTAGAGAGAAATGAATCAAATGGCAGAAGAGCCAGTGGTCTGGGAGCTCTGGGCTCGTGGCCCCTCGCTGTGCTGTCTCTGAGGGTCTCAGGAGGCCCCATGGCCTGGCAGAGAGGAAACCCAGCTTGAGGTGCTGTAGGCGCCCTGGACAGGCCACGGGCCCGGCTTTGCAGAGAAGGATGGATACACTGCAAAGCATATTAGCTTAATAGATCAAAAATACTACCAGTGCAATTGAATTCTATGGATTTTATGGGTACCCCTCCTATAAATCAGGGTGTGGGCTGTTACATTTGCCCATTTAATAAGAAACCCACATTTCCAGGCTAAAAAATTCCATTTACCAGCAATAATAACCAATTTGAAATATATTTTTTCAAAGTGGTGTTCATCGTGAAGCAATGAAGACATAAAATGCTTAGAAATAATCTTGGCAGGTCATGCGCGGTCCATGATGAAGAAAGCTAGAAAACGATACTGGGGCCAGAAAACATGGAGGAGTCACAGGGAGAGAGGCCTGGACACGGCGCGCGTGTCCTCTGGGATCACAGCATGGTTTTAGCATGAGATTGGTTTGTCAGTCTTATTGGAATGTTATAAAGTGTATCTGGAAAAGTAAATGAGGGAAATGGCATTTTATAAAAAGAAGAGTAATGTCTAATGCTGTATTCAAGTGTAGCTGTCATCTGGACCTCTTTGAAGAATAGACAGACAGATCATAATAGAAATGGATAAACCTTCCAGAGACCCTGTGATCAATCAGCCTGTCCCATCTGAAAAAGGAAGAAGCACAGAGCGGTGGAATTTCAATGGACTTTTCAGAATCGGTGTGGGAAGAATTGATTAGCCATTTGGAAGATAATCAGTTTGCCTGTTTAGCTTCTTATAGCTTAGGAGAAATTGCAGGGGGATGAAAGAGTGATATTTCCAAAAATCCAACCATAAAAAGTAGAACACGGATGGTTATGCAGGATACAAAGCTGTGTCTTCAATTATGGAACGAAAGGGATGACAGAAGAGCACAGGTTGGCTAGAAACACTTCCTAGATCAACGTTCACCTCCACAATTTCTGGATTTCCTACGGTGCATGTTTTTCGATTTTCCGGTTTGCTGTGTTCGGGGTCCAGGAGCTCTGAGTTCATTGGCAGCATCTTTGTGGCCAGGTTTCTCCTGCACCTCTGTTCACTGTGGCAGAGTCGAGCCTTAGATCATTTCTAGCTGAGAGTTCTTTGACTCTCAGG
The DNA here is from genome assembly GCF_026419965.1 of Kogia breviceps. NCBI lineage: Eukaryota > Metazoa > Chordata > Mammalia > Artiodactyla > Physeteridae > Kogia > Kogia breviceps. The sequence continues at coordinate 112,319,129 of NC_081318.1, read as the reverse complement.
AAGGCTGCTGTCAGGATTGACTGAAATAGTGGATTGGGGGTGTCTTTGAAAAGTTAAGAGGACTTGTCAAAAGGACACAATTACTTAATCACAGTCCAGCTTCTAGGGACAGTGGTGGTGCTTATTCCCTGGTCTTGGGAGATAAGGCAGGTATCATTAGCAGGTGGCTCTGGTCAGCCTCCATCTGGCTGGCAGGGTTGCTACGAAGATTAGAAATAATCTCCGCGAAGATCCTGGCTCTTGTAGGCGCTTAGCACATGTCATATTTAACACTGATGATGAGACTGAATCCTTTCACCGTAAGTGTTTCTAAACTGGTCTTTCTAACTGTCTTTGACTTTAGTCATTAAAGAAGAAACTAATCACAGCGAAATGGCAGAAGACCTGTGCAAGATGGGATCGGAGCGCTCGCTCGTGCTGGACAGACTAGCAAGTAACGTCGCCAAACGTAAGAGCTCTATGCCTCAGAAATTTGTTGGTAAGAGTTAAACGCTTCCTGTCTCTTAAAAGAACAACCACGCGGGTGCTTTAGATGGTGATTAGTTGAGGGTAGAAGAAAGGAAAACATATCTCATGTTTTAAAAAGCAAACATTGGCAAGCTTAACATTTCTCAAATATCTCAGAATGGTTTTCCAATAGGCTTCTTAAAAATAACAGACCTTCTCCCAGGAGTTGTCCTTAGAGGTGGTGCTGCAGCGTCTGGGGCGCTCGGTGAGATCTGCCTTTGGATGCTCTGTGTCCATTGGGGGTGGCCTGTCAGTGAGCACAGGGCAGGGGGCACGTGGCCCGGAGAGCAGCCTCTCTGAGCCTCAGGTGCTCATTTTTCAGAAGAAGCTCGTAATACCCCCTACACGGGCTACTTTGAAGGCTAAAAGGGCAGAATTGCAGGGCAACTGGCCTGCGAGGTGCCCAGCAAGGAGATACCTCTGACTCTCTACCTGTACCAGGTGCTTTCAGGGTGGGGCAGCCTTTCCTCTAGGAGGTTACTGTCCAGTGTAGCCATCACCCAGCCCAGACACTGGAAATTCAGGAAGGATGACACCTGCGCAGGCGGGAGGGAGGAAGGGCTCTGGGCCGGGGACCCAGCCGGAGGGTGTGAGTTCACAGCTGTACTGTCACCTTCGCAAAATTAGTCAAACTCTCCAGCCTTGGTTCCACTCTTTACGTATCTCACAGGGTTTTATGAACATAGATTAACACCAAGGAAGTGAGAGCATTTAGAAGCCCTCAATGTGGAAATAATATCATGAAGATAACGTAGAAAGAGGAACATAGAGGAGAGGGTCACGTCCAGGGAAGAGGACTTGGGGGGGAGGGTGACATCCAGGGAGGAGGACCAGGGGAGAACATCACGTCCAGGGAGGAGGATCACGGGGGGAGGGTCACGTCCGGGGAGGAGGATCACAGGGGGAGGGTCACGTCCGGGGAGGAGGATCACAGGGGGAGGGTCACGTCCGGGGAGGAGGATCAGTAAAAGCTTGTGAAGCTGACAGTGACCTGTCACTGGGAGGGAGGAAGAGGATTTCAACATGTTTTTGACAGTGGAAGAATGGAGGAGGGTTCTAGGCAGATGGATACAAATACAGAGAAATGGTGATGCCGTTTGGGGGCTGGAGGGGGACGTGTGGACACGTCCAACAAGCTGGGCGCGTCCCGGGGTGACTCAGACCCTCAGGGAAGCCGTAACAGTAAAGCCCGAGTCAGCTGTGGCCACAGGTGACAAGGTGAGAAATGTGGCCTCAATGCGGCAGGCAGAAGAAAGCAATGGCGCGTTTTTGATTGGAGCCACATCTTGGAACGTAGGGAGCTCGAGGGCCAAAGAGTGACTGGAGATGCGAGGACAGCGGGGCTGTGGCCGAAGGAGGGAGGTGTGGGGGCCGTGCCAGGACTGGGGATGGAAATCATGAGTCATGGGGACACATGTGCCATTGACAGGTTCTGGGAAAAGGTAGAGTCTGGGTCTGATCTACTCGTTTTCAAGGACTTTCTGAGTGACGCCCCGTGGGAGCCTGGGAAGCATGTGTTGGGAGATGGCGTGGGTGCACCGGGTTAGAGGTCAGTGAGGCCTGGGGCGGCTGCTGTCCTGCAGGAGGAGGGCAGGACCAACAGGAGGGCAAGTTCTTGGGCTCCATCCTCTCTCTGACACTTAAAACAGTCTCCATTTTGATCGGGTTTCAAGTAGTGGCTTGTCATAGGCTGGGGGTTGGGAGCGGTGGGGGGAGAGGAAGAATTCTGTTAAAAAATACTTTTGCAAACCAGCAGCTGGAGACGCGGTCTGGGGGGGTCGCCCACACTGACTGAGCCTTTAGACTGTTGCGCCGGGGAGGCCTCATGTTTCCTGAGCAGAGGGAGAGCGACGTGTCACGGAGGACCGACTTCTGGGGGTGGGATTTCAGGTAGCACCGGGTGGAGGTGAGCCTGGGGCCCCTCAGCTCCTCCCTGGAGGCCTTGTGTGGAGGGGGCTTGGGGGCCGGTGACCAGGAGAGACGGAGCAGAATGTGTGCCCGAGGATTGTTGACCGCCACGGGCCCTGGGGAGGGGGTACCACTTCCTCCTTCAGGTGAGGAAAGTGAGGGATGCCAAGGGCTTTATAAATGGGCCTTTCGGCCCCTGCAGCTTACGGAGACTTCAAAGAACTATCTGTGAAACTCCGCAGTAGCCACAGCGGGTGAGACCACAATTTAGGTGTTGTATTGAGATTTAGATGCTTTCGCATTAAAATAAATAAACAAACAAAACCAGAACCCCTCTGTCTGATCAAGCAAAGCTAAGGCAAAAAGAAGTCCCTGGGGGGAGGTGGACAGCACAGGAGAAGTGGCAGGGTGGGGGGGGGGGAATGACAGGAGGCTGTAGGACAAGGATGGCAGGGTGGAGATTGGAAAAAAGGGCTCAGAACTGGCTGTGTGTTCTGTTCGGTGTTTCCTCAAGAGTTTGGTGATTGGCAGTTTATTTCTAAAATAATGCCTCTTCCTGCCCCCAGATGACTGCCTAACCCTCCTGTCAACTTGATGCGGTTTCATCAACCACTCCTAACTTGTGGTTTCTCCATCTCTAAAATTAAAAAGGAGACGGACCTCTAACCTTCTACTAGAAGTGGTCTATCTTCAGAAAGAGTGTGTAGGAATGCAGCTGCTACCGTACAAGCTGGCAGGGTATTAGTGGGGTTGAAAGAGCTCCGAGTTTGCACTCAAGAGAGGCTCAGACCCAGCCCTTCTGCTACTATTTCTGTTTATTTAGAGTGATCTCTTAATTGATTGGACTTTACATGCCACTGTTTTCAAGAAGCTTCTGTAGGTGTTCTGTTTTCATAATTGTTTTGTGTTTGAGGAGGTCTCCCTGCTGCCTCACTACTTGGAAAGCACGCTGACGAGTATGTGATGTTGGTCACTCTTTTCTTTCCCCTGAGAACTTTTTAGATTTTGCCATCATGACTGAAAGCAGGATTTCCATTTTCTCTCTGAATGCCTCAAGAGTTTTTTTTCTTTAACCTAAAAGTTAAATACCCTAACTGGGATGTGTCTTGGTGTTTTTGCATTCTGAATAAAAATTTCCTGACATTTTAGTCTGGGGATTCCTTTCTTTTCTTTTTTATGTCTTGGAAATTCTCTTTTTTATAAATATATATTTTGTTTCATCTGCTGTGATCTCTATTCAGAGATACCAGGTGTCCTTATGTTGGAGAGTTTGTCTTCCATATCTGTTAGCATTTCTGTGAGTTTATTATTTTGGCTTTTTCACATTTATTCACTGTTATTATCTTGTGTTTTTCCTCTATGTCAGTAATTCCACTGTTAGGAGTTTATGTTCTATTACTTGATGTTTCTAATCCATGTATTCATTCTGTAAAAATACTGTTTGGACCTCATTTTGTTTCCTGAGATCTAAAATCTCTGTTTTCATCTTATCCTGTTGTTTTAGCCTGCCATGTTTCAGTATCTTTTTTAATTGAATCCGTGTCACAAAGCAATTATGAGACATTACTTCTCTTCCTTGAATTAAGCTTTTCCCTAGGATGGGCTTAGTGGTCTGTGTTTTACTTCCTTTCTTCCCTTGTCTTGCTAGAAAATATCTTCACAGCAACCATGACCTTTTCTTTTCATCTTGCTTATTCAGCTTGGGCTGATAGAGTTTGATTGACATGTCTACATTCTTTCTATTGTATCTGAGATTTTTTTTTTTTTCCTGTGAGAGCTATTGACTTTTCTCAATCCTGAAAGAATGCCAAGGATGGGGTTGGGGGAGTTCAGGTGAGGCAAAGGGCAGTCTTTGTTAAAAGAGTTCCTCTTTTAACCTGGTTAAATGCCCCAAACCAGTTATCACTGTACTGTACCTGGTTGGGGCGTATCTCCCGCAGGGGGCCACTCTGGGCCTTTGGGCTGTTTCCTCCCAGTGTACAGCACCGAGCACTTAACTCCTGTCTCGCATCCAGAGAACCGGCCTCACTGCTCACTTGGCCAGGGTCACCTGGTCTCCTTAGCAGAGGTTTTAACTGCTTTTTGATCAGAAGTGGAAAAAGACAACTATTTGAATTCTCTATGGATATGAGGATATTAGGGAAAATGCTGAAGATTTTTGTTGATTCATACTTCAGGTTTTTGTGAGTGAGATCAACAGCCAAGCTTTGCCATGTATCTCATGCCAGAATTTTCTTTCCTTGGTCCTTGATTTTTTGTAAACATGTATTTCATTAGACTATGTACCTTTCTTTAGCGTATTGCCAGAGTGAATGTTGTGGGATTTTCTCACTTTGTGGAATATTGGGGAAGATAAATTCTGTGGGTGGTTTCAATATGCCACGTGAGTCTGAAATCTGTGTTGTTGTTTTTCATTTCCTACATCCTTTTGTTGTTGATTCCCAGTTTTAAAAACAACAGATTTCAATGGTTGCTTAGGAAACCACAGAACCATGACTTTGGGAGAAACAGGGTGATTAGATGGGAAAGCACCATTTTGGGTGGAGCTGTAAGCCCTTTTATATGTATGAGAATTGTCCGTGAAGTCCACTCCCCTCCTCTCCCTGCTGGGGTTTGGTGGAGGGATAGACTGAGATACCAGCCAGAAGGGACTCCTTCTCCTCTGAGGTTAATGTAACCAGACACTTGGCACCTCGACACAAAAAACAGGAAAAAAAAAAAAATCACGTGGTTTCTGTAATGCTCCTCGATTACTTCTAACCTTAAATGGGGAGAAACACCACTTCTGTGATCCCTGCCACCCAACTTCCGTAGAAATTCCATTCTGTTCCCGTTCTGCAGAGGGCGTGGCAGTCCACTGACAAGTTTCTTTGTGTCATGCAAGGGTCACATTGTACTGTTGTCAGGGCATCTGTCACTCCTGACCACCAGCAGGTTTGAATGGATGAGAGCCAGTAGCCGCTGTATGAGACGCATCCCTAACAAAGCAAGAAGTGGGGCCTAATGATGCTTTCGAGTATGATGGGGCGTACCCCTGGACAGTTACCGAAGGTTACAGACATTTTTAAGGATTATTAATAAGTCTACGAACTGTGGAGCGGCTTACCCTTCTGTTGCTAAGAACCAGCCGCAGACCGTGATGTCAGGTATCAGTGTGGGATGTGTGGGGTTCCTTGCTGTCACCAGCCTCACCAGCCACCGTCAGCCATAACCTGGACCCTTGGGCAGCCGGAAGGCATTCCTCACCTTTGCCTCCCGCCAGTGACCGAGAAGGGTGCTTCCTTCCTTCAGACCTTTCCGTCTTCCTTCAGACACGGTCTCTGTGGCGTTCGCCCAGCCTACCGATCCGCCCGGGGCTCTGGCCACCTTCACCCATCCCTTCCAGGCTCCAGGCTCCCTCTCCTCTCGGTATCCTCTTGCTGTTCCCTGTGTGGGACACGCTTCACGGTCTGCAGCCAGCTCTTACCGGCAGAAGGACAAGCTGCTCCGTACTTCCTAGACGTATTAACAATCCTCAAAAATATCTGTGACCCTTGCTAACTGTCAGGAGTATGCGCCCCATCATGCTAGAAAGCATCATTCGGTCCCCGTAGCAAACCTTCCCGTCCTTTCATGCAACTTCTCGGGCAGGGGTGCGCTGCCTGCCATCACGTGTTAATGTCTGTGTCCCCTGTGGGCTGCAGAGGACGGGACCACTGTTACTCGTTCGCCATTCCGTCCCTCCTGTCTGCTCCAGGGTGGACGCTTGGTGGAGATGTGGTGCCGGAAGGAAAGAAACAGAGTGAGGGAGAAAACGTAAACAATTCAGACCCGCCTGTAGATGGCCTCTCGTCCTGTGACTTATTAACTAACCACCGCTGAAAGTCAAGTGAATCAATAGCCCTGACAATGAGGGCAGACAGTTCATTACTGAATTTGCTAATGAAGCCATGGTTTCCTACCGAGCTTAGAACCAGTATATCGAGGAGGTGTATCTTCAAGTATATTCATTGTATTTCACTGTGAACATTTAGACTCGAAAGTTAATTACAAGAAGTCAAATCTTTTCTCAAATTTGTAGAAGGCTCGCCGCCTTCTACAAACCGTGATATTAGATCTTAAGTTTCTTGAGGCTAAGCTTGCTGACCAGTCCTCGACAACAATTCTCGGGCATCGTTCATGCTCAGTAATTGCTTGAAAGGGCAAGTCAGTGGCACCCCTGCAGCCTCCTTGCTCTGCTCCCGGCTCTCCACCACGTGGCGCTGCAGCGCAGGCTCGGTGCTGCTGAGAGCTGAGAGGCGAGAGTGGAATTGGAGGCCAGGCAAGATGTGGAGGCCGGCGCGTCGGACGATGCTTCTCACCGTCCCGCAAGTCAGAGCCAGCTTTGTGCTACTGACGACACTGATACCGTTTCACCATAAAGAATAGACAGTTTTCGTATTTTTGCTTAAGCCTTATTCTAGAGCATTAAAGATAGGAATTTGAAACATACGAGATAATATTATTTTAAGTAAGTACGTTGCACATTGTTGTAATCATATCATGTTTTAATTAAATAAATTTGATAAATGAAGCAGCCGTTATAAATTGCTTAGAACAGTATATTGAAAATGCATCATTTAAATATTAATGTTAAATATACAAATGCTTATAACATCCGGAGTAAAAGACACAAGTGTTGGTTGCAGCCGTTTGAATATACGCGGTTTAAATTGGCACCCTTGGCTCCCCTATTCATTTATCGATCTGTCCAGACAGATTGGTTTAAACGCCGACCCCCCACCGGGCACGCAGAGGCCCCGTGCCCGGTGCCCGGCCGGCCGAGATGTGTCAGCTCTCCCCCATGTTGGAGGCCCTCCCGAGGTCGGTGTCCCCGCAGGTGTAGATGTCAGCTCTTGCCGCCGGGCGCACAGGTAACCGGGCCTCTCTGACTGTCCCCCGCTTCCCACAGGGGACAAGTGCCTGTCGGACCTGCCCTACGACGGCAGCGCCAGCTACGAGAAGGAGAACGAGATGATGCAGACGCACGTGATGGACCAGGCCATCAACAACGCCATCAGCTACCTGGGGGCCGAGTCCCTGCGCCCCCTGGTGCAGACGCCCCCGGGCAGCTCCGACGTGGTCGCGGTGCTCAGCCCCATGTACCACCTGCACCAGCCCCACGCCGAGGGCCCCGCGCGCTCCCACCCCTCGGCCCAGGACGGCGCCGTGGAGAACCTGCTGCTGCCCTCCAAGGCCAAGTCCGCGTCCTCGGAGCGCGAGGCGTCGCCGAGCAACAGCTGCCAAGACTCCACGGACACCGAAAGCAACACGGAGGAACAGCGGGGCGGCCTCATCTACCTGACCAACCACTTCAACCCTCACGCGCGCAACGGCCTGTCCATCAAGGAGGAGCGCGCGGCCTACGACGTGCTGCGCGCGGCCTCCGAGGGCCCGGCGGACGCGCTGCGCGTGATCGGCACGAGCGGGGAGCCCCTCAAGGTGTACAGGTGCGAACACTGTCGCGTGCTCTTCCTGGACCACGTCATGTACACCATCCACATGGGCTGCCACGGCTTCCGAGATCCCTTCGAGTGTAACATGTGCGGCTACCACAGCCAGGACCGCTACGAGTTCTCGTCCCACATCACCCGGGGGGAGCACCGCTTCCACATGAGCTAAAGCACCCCCCGCCCCCGCCCGCGCCCCGCCCCCACGAAGAGCATCCAGGACCCGCACCAGCCCCTGCACGGGCAGCCGGGATGGACCGACTGCTGTGCTTGGACCTCCAGGTCGTGTTTCGTTTTGTTCTGAGTTGGTTTGCTTTTGAAAACAAGAAGTTTTTCTTGTTAGATGCAGGGCTGCATTCGGAGCCCCCGAAAGGCTCTCTTACTAGACAATTCTGTACACCGCTGGCTGAAATCCCCTCCCCTGTTGCTTCCTAGAAATTGCTGTCCTCCAAATGATGGGTCAATTTCGGAGAGAATTTTATAAAAACAGGCGGACGCCCGGGAAGGTATGAGCCGGTTCCGTGCTAAGCACGGGATCCACGCCCCAGATGGGGTTTCCGAGGTCGCAGGAGCCGTGTGCCCAGCCCCTGAGCTGCGGTCGTGAGCCGACCCTGGGGGCGAGGGCCCCTACGGCAGGGCCGGAAGCTGCGTGCATCCAGCGAGGACAGGCCACAGGTCCTAAACAAAGATATTATTCTAAGTCAAATTCTGCACATTGTTGGGGACACGTGACCATTGGGCAGCAGGAGGGAGGGACTGGAGAGCCTTTGGATTCATTCTCGATTTCCAGACCAGACCGTGAGGTGGCCCAGCCCCAGCTGAGCCTTCCGAGGCCCGTTGTCATGTGGGATGAACTCCTGTTCCCCTGGGGCACCTGTCCTCTGCTCCCTCATACCGGTACTTTTCAGGGCCCCTCCCAAAACCCATCACTACATTTTTAACACCAGTCCCGAAATTTGAACCTTAATTCCTTTTGAAACGTTCAGATAATAAAATTCCCCAGAAATCAAAATCTTATTCTAAATTCCACACTCATTCCTTTGGTTCTGTACTCCTTCCCCGCTGGGTTCTACCTATGACCAGAAGGCTATTTTCCCTGCAGGAGGCCCGTCCTAGACCTCACTTAATGTTTTGTTTGCAGCCCCAGGCCTGGATTTCTTACCATCAGTACATTTCTTACCCTGCTCTCTGTGTATAGTATTCTCATTTTAAAATCCGTAAAAGGAGGATTCAGAATGACCCTTCATCTTTAGGTCAAGGAAGTTTGACAGGTGAAGTCCGGGACATGCTGCTTACACACAGCGCCTGTTTGTCTGAAACTAAACTTTCCAACCATCTAAAACTCCCTCCTGTAAGGACAGAGCTGCACCCTGCATCCACGTAGGCAGGACGCGCCCGTCTGACTCGGGACCATCTCGTGACCAGAACTCGAGGTCCAACAGGACAGAGGCAGGTGGCCCCAGAGGTGCTCTCTGAAGCTCCACGAAGGTGTCCGTGGGTTCTAATCCCAACCAGGAAGGTAACGCTATCATTAAGGACATTCACCTCAACCATCTAGCAGGAAGGGCGTACAGTTTCAAATGTTTCCAGTGTTTGTCGTCACCAAAAATGTCCAAGGTGACCATGAAGAAACAGGAAAAATGGTGCACAGGCACCTCTGCATTTCCTCCGAATCCAGAGTTCTTGGGCTCAGCTCTCTTGCCATTTGGGGCTGGACACGCTGTGGCAGGGGATTCCCCCGGGCATCACAGGCTCACAGGACCCCTGGCCAGTACCCGGTAGATGCCAGTAAGACCCCGAGCTGACTGCCAGAAATGTTCCCTGGGGAACGAGAGTTGCCCCCTAGTGGAGAACACTGCTCTCAACGAATTCTAAACCAGTCAAAGGGTCTGGAAGGGCCTGGAAGCCCTGCAAGAATGTTCCCCATCAGCAGCCTGGAGCCTGACTCCTGTTCCTTTGGGTTCATTATAGATTCTATCAATGAATTATCCCTCTTCAGTCTTCAGAAACATACCCTCTCAGGTGCGTTTGAGTTTTCCGGAAAGGATGGCGTCCCAGCATCCTCGAGGCACGGGGTTCTTTGCCTGCGGAACCGTATGACATTTTGAACCTGGAAATAGACAAAGTTGTAATAATTGGGGCAGTGACACACTGATGCACTGGGTGACGGGGCAGAGAGGCTCTGGGCTGTGGACAGTGTTAGTTCCACGTGCAGTTACAGAGAAAGATCCACCTCATCCCCAGGAACATACATATTCAAGGTGAGAGACTGCTTAGATTTCCGGTTTGTAGGCCAAGTTCACCTGCCCTGTTCTTTCCCACCCAGCTCCACAGGGTCCACTGGCTGAACGGAGTTATTTTTCCCTGTGACTTCAAACAGAGCTGGACCCACCACTGTAAATAGTGGCTACAGGAGTTCTTTTCTCCAGGGCTTTCCCCTCCCTCTCTCCTCCTTTTATAGCCAATATAACTGTTTATTTACACACCTTTTGTTGTGCTTTTCTATTGTAACACCATTTTTCTTTCAAACTATTGTATTTAAAGTAAGGTTTCATATAATGTCAACAAGTAATTAAATTATGTTTGAAAAGCAGCCATGTTCTGTACCGAGCTGTTAACGTTTTCCTCCTAGCTGGTAAAAGTAGGATTTTGCATGACCTCACTCCCTTTTGTTGTGTGGTTTGTTCTGCTGTTTGATGGTGTGAGTGTGTGTCTCGGGGACTGTCGTGGACGCACTAGGTCTCACGCACTCGCGCTGCGTTGAAAATAAGTAGCAACCGAAGGACGGGCACCGGGAGCAGGCTGCTTGGCCTTCCTGCCCCCACCGTCACCCAGCCTCCCTCCCGCGGAACACCTGGGTGCCTGCTCCTTACCCAGGGCCTCCTGCGTCACGTACCTTAAAGCGTGGGCTTGTCCTAGTAGAAGAGTCACTAAAAAGCATTATGTTACCATTGCTTTATCACCCAAGGGCATGTCCCAGCACCCAGCGTTTCAGATACCCACACGTTTCACTTCCAATTTAGAACCAACCGCAGGATGAAATCTCAGAATCTTCACTGAGAAAGACAGCTACCTGTTCTGGAGATGTGAGTTCTTTTTCTTTCTTTTCTATTTTTGTGCTTTTTTCTTGTTTTGTTTTGTGACTCTCAATAGTGTCATCTTCTTGCCAAAACAAAAGCGAGATGGAATGAACTGCTGTAGACAAGTCATGAAGCAAATGTATTTCTCTCTCTTGCACTTCTTAAGTTCCAGCAATAATGGTCACCACTACTCAAAATCCAGATCCTGCTCCTTCAGTTCAGTGTGTGTGTGTGTGTGAGTGTGTGTGTGTGTGTGTGTGTGTGTTTTACTTTAAAATGAACCAAAATTAGAGTTATTTAAGATATACAGACATCAGAAAAAAAAAAGCACATAGGCTGTTGGTGCCATAGCATTCACTGTGAACCCATGTAACAAGATAGAATATGCAATCTTGTTTCCGATACTTTCTAATACACTTTTTTACAATGTTGTGTGTGATGACTGTTCAGGGTTCAATTTGTTTGTATCTAACGCAGCTTGAGGTGTTCGGCTGCCATTCTGGCAGTTACATGTACAGGACTGTAAATGGGAAAATGCAGTTGTATTTCCAATCTGCCTCTATGACGATGTTAAATTATTTGTTTTGCTGTGAACAAGGGGTGTACCCCTGGAGGACTAGAGTATCCTTTTGTACACATTTTGAAATGCTTCCTCTGTAGTGATAGAACAAATAAATGCAACAAACACTCTGTCTGCCCTATCCTGTGAAGCCCACGCTAGTCTGAGAGAAGGTCCTGCAGAGCTGCCGCCTGCTACAGACCCCCTCCGGGTCGGAGGAGACAGAGGTGGGCCTGGGGGCGGGTGCAATACAAGTTGGAATCATACCTGATCGTCTGCATACGACGTTGCTGCCAGTGCATCAGTTCACTTCAGCAGACTGACACCCCGCCCCGGGCCTAGCTGTGCTTGGGCTTAGGGTACCTGTGGGTTTGAGGGTAGGTAGAAGTCGTGAGCAACAAGACATACATCCTTGGCTCTTCATAGTGCAGTGCTTAATGCCGCGAACAGCAGGCCCGTGGCCCGGGGAGCCCAGAGGCAGTGACCGAGCGCAGTGGCCGCCTGGTGGCACTCTCCCTGCACGGCTGCACACTTAGGGCAGGGGCGCTTCAGCTCTGCTGCAGACCCGCACTGCCGCAGACACTCTCGGTGGTGAAAACCCTCTGGTCCTTTTGGACAACTAGCCAGACACCCTATGGGTTCAGATCTACTAAACAAGGTGAAGTGACCAAGTTTCCATGGTCCAACATTTGACCCAAATGGGGCAAAACTTTAATGGACTCCAGACTGTGCCGTTGCACATCAGGCTCTGGCATCAGGGCTTCTCATAAGTGCTGCTGGCTGAGGCAGCGTCCTTCAAAGGAAGCTCTCACAGGGAGCGCCTCCTTAGGTTACAGCACTGACAGCGCGCCTGAGTTCTGAAAGAGCGTGTGGCTTAGAGAGACGTGACGACACACCCATTGCCAGATCCACCCCACCGTTTCACAGCTATGTCCTGTCATTTCTCGGTGATCACGGGTCCAAAAAATAAAGAAGGCTTGCGTTAACTCAGAAATGACCTAGGCTCAACCTAAGGAGAAAAAGTGACTCAAAAGTGTGGGGTTTGACCGTGAGAGTGAGGGTCATCGGCGTGTTTGTGTGCACCTTACGAAGCTTGGTGAGTGTGTGCGGAAGGGATCTGAGGAGAGCAGCTGCCTGCCCTCCCCTCTCCAGCCTCTCTGGTGCCCATCGACTGAGCATGGGGGGCGGGGGGGGGGCATCCGTCCTGGATCCCGGGACGTGCTGATGAGTGAGGGTGAGCTTACAAACACCCACTTCAAGAGCCACTAGCAAGACGAGACCTCGTTTCTGGGTTTTCACTACCTCTTATTCTATTTGAGGCCTCCTAAGAATGATGATTCTCAGCATGTCTTTCTGATGCTGTAAACCATCATTCCCATTAACCTTCCTCTGGGCCCCTGGGAACTTGCAGTGAGTCAGTGGTATATCCCCTCCATGCACCCAACCCGGTGGGCCCCACTCTGGGGAGTCTGACCTGGAAGGTGTCCCCTTCTTGGGGTGACGGTGAGGACCACAGCATTTCACCTCCACACGTGGGAGGGAGCGGAGTCAGCATCGGTCTGCCTGGTTGGCCCCAGGAGGACTCCACCTGCCCCCGGGCGGATGCAGCAAGGTCCGAAGAGCCGGCGGCCGGCACGGAGGGCCCGGAAGCAGCTGAGTGGAAGAAGCGAGGTATGGACACAGCTCTCACGCCTGACACCGTTCCCGGCGCCCCCGGAACAGCCCGGCGCGTGCTGCACAGCTCCCTCTCTGATGATCCCCCCGGGGCAGCCCTGGAAGTTGCCTGCGTGCGGCTTATCATCCCCCCCCCACCCCGAAAACAGCTGCTCATCTGCAGTCCAGTTCAATTCCTGATGAGTGCCGTGCTATATTTTAACTATTAGTGGGGAATCTGGGGAGCTAAACATCAGAATTCGGGGTTCGGATGCCAAACAAACAAAGATTTCTGATTCCATTTCCAATTAATTGTTCATACCTGCTATCAAAATAAAACACCTTGGCGGTTCTCTGGCTCCTTGCTGACGCTGTGCATTCTCATTAGAGACACACGCATTCTCAAGGAAGAGGATCCCTTGGACGTTGCCAAAAGTCTGGTTTTTTTCGTATGGCCACCTCTCAACTCCAAACACGGAGCAGACCTCAGAACAGACATCTAGGAGCTGGGCAATCTGTTGGAGACTCGGAAGAAGTTCTCAGACCCCTGACACAGGAGCTCAATATTCCTCCAAAGCCCAGGGCATCGCTCTGAACCCCGCTGGCCTTTCTCTGCCACCAGAACCAGAGCAGTAACCCTGGCACAGCCGTTGAGCAGGGGTGGAGCCCGAGTGCTGCCTACATAGCACTGATCTTCTCTGCCTTTCCCCAGAGAACCCAGGAACGGGGGGGAAATGGATTCCCTTGGCTCCTGGAATAACAATTCTGCCTCACAGCCAGGCTGCCGTTGCCCCCACTGGCCTCTCCCATCATCAACCCAGATTCCTGGCTCAAGGCTGCCTCTGGACTCCCTAAACCACGCCACCTTCCCCAGGCCCCAGGGCTTCCAAAAATCCCCCATGACCCTGGCTCTCACAAGCATCTCAGAATCACCTGGCTGTTTCTTTAAAATGCAGTTTCCAGAGACCCATTCCTGACCGTTCTGGAGCTGGAGGTCTGTGTGGAGCCCACCCACCAGGTGTGGGACCAGCTCCCCAAGTCCGGATAAGCTGACTCCCCCCAGCCCTCTGCCCCTCAAGGCAGGTACAGCTTTCACCCTCTCTTCCAGCTCAATCACCCCCCTATTTTTGACCAAGGAAGAAAATTAATAATAAAAATGAATAATTATTAACAATTAACAATGTCTCTCTCTTCCCCCTCTTACGTTTGAAACAACTCAGATATAGACAAGAGAGTCAGGGAGTAGGAAGTCAAAATCCTTTCCGTGCTACCCATAGAAACCTAGATTAGAGGACACGGCTTCAATGCATGGACCACAGCGGGCTTGCAAACCTCAGGCAGACTTGCTCTGCTGAATGCAGGCAGGACTTAAACTCGGGCACCCCCTGAAGAGGCTCAGCTCCTCCCCTGCAAGAAAGGGGAGGGGGACCAGAGCCCACACCCCGCAGGCAGCAGACCCCAGGAAAGCAGCAGAAAGCAAGCTCAGTTCCTGCAGCCAGACAGGTGTGGAAAGGTAGAGAAGCAGGTTCCGGGGAGCCGCTGGAGGCAGAGAGGAGAGTGACGTCGTGGGAACCAGGGAGGGCGATGGGAGGGCCAGGCAGCAGTCCTGGCAGGAGAGACACGGCTGCAACCTGTACAGCAGTGGGGCTGGGGCAGAAGCGGAGAGGGAAGGACGTGGAGCTCTGCCCCTGGAATGCAATTGCCAGCAACAGGGACAATTTTGTGTAATTTACTGTCATATCCTCAGTGTCAAGAAGAGTACCTGGCACATAGTAGGTGCTTGCTATTGTCTGAATGTTTGTGTCCCCCCAGAATTCAGACGCAGAAATCCTATGCCCCCAAAGATGATGGTATTTGAATGTGGACCTTTGGCGGGTGATGAGGTCATACGGGTGATGCCCTTGTGATGGGGTTAGCACCCTTATAAAGAGGCTTCAAGGAGCTCCCTCACCCTTTCGAATGTGAGGACACAGTGAGAAGTCTGCCACCCGGGAGGGGGTCCTCACCCGACCCTGATCTCAGACGTCCAGCTTCCAGAACTGGGGGAAATAAATTGCTGTTTTTTATAAACCATTCAGTCTTTGGCATTTTGTTATAGCAGCTCACAGACTGAGACGGAGGTCAATAAACGTGTGCATAATCATCTACTGAAGATGATTAAAGCAATTGCACATGAAGGAATCATGAGGCGTTGACCCCAAGTCTCCAGTCCTTTATGAGCAGTTAGTGGGGGGGCTGGGCAGAAGAATTGGGGAAGGAAGCTCGGTTTTGTTTAATCAAAGCCATTGGATGACAAGAGTAGGTCAGCTGTGAAGACAGGTCAGAGTCTGAGGGTCATGTGGACAACAGAGAGGAAAGCGGGACAGACACAGGAAGGGCCCGAGGGGAGAGCCGGAGCGAGGGCGGGAGATGCTTTGGAACTGCACAGGGTCGAGGGCGATTGTTCCAGACAGAAGGAAAGCCCGCTGCGTCCAGCACCTGGGTCTCCTCTACGAAGAAGAGGCCAAAAAGCAGGTGCAATAAAGCAGCTGAGATGAGGAGGAGGCTGAGCGTCCAGGACGTTTGCAGTGACACGTGGCAGGTCGGGCAGGTGGGCTCAAGAGGCCAGGAATAGGCAGAGGACGGCTGGGACCCGAGACGCTGGCAGAGAAGAAATGGGGACTCCCTGAAGCACGGGCCTCAGGCCTCAGCTGGGACCTGACGCTCCAAAAAAGCCAAGTACTGGGCTGAACTTTCCTAAGGAGGAAGGCAAAAACCCCAGTGTGAAGTCCCCTCACTTTTTCTGCTTTTCGGCAAAGCCAAGGACAGGAACAAGGCACCATCCCTGCGCGACGTCTCCTGTGGCCACAGCCCTCCCCAACTCGAGCAGCCCGTGCCCCCTGCCCCGGCAGCGGGGTGCCGCCCCAGCAGAGCAGATGGGCTGTGGCTGCCGGGGGATCGCAGGACCGGAAGCAGATGCGGCCACCGTGGTCCCCTGTGCACAACTGGGGCCCAGCCTCTCGGGGAGGACATTTGCATAATAAGGATAATTTGGTACCAAAGCTGTCCCCTGAAGTGAACTGCCTGGATCTCAGTACAGTTAACAAATTTCACTTCTTCTTTCCCATGTTTTGTCAAGCCAACTAGCTATGACATTGTGTGAATTGTCCAAAGCTGTCTTCTTTCTCCCTGCGAGGGTCAGGCCTCCTGCCTCTCCCCACGTACGCTCCCAGGGTCCCCTCCCCGGCTGGTCCACGGCGCCCGCGGGCAACCAGCAGTGCCCCCGTGCCCACCCAGAGCCTCGCTCCCGGGCTCCTGGCAGCAGCTCCTCCCGGACACCTCACCCCCTCCCCACACCTGCGGCTGCATCACCCGTGCCGCTTCCTGTGGGCAAGGGCAGGCGAGGCCCCACAGCAAGGGGGGCGTGCGGTTTCAGGCCCTCAGTTCGATTCCCCTTTCAGGGCCCTCCTCCCTTCTGGGCACTGCCCTCCACAAAACCCGCCGTGGCCCCCCCTGCCCACACCCAGACCCCACCCCTTGAGGCATCGCAATTCCTTTTCTAAGTTGCCTTTGTACCATCTTACGAGAAAGCAGTCACACGTGTATATCCGCTGCTACAAAAATAAAACAGGCACGGGTATGAGCTCAGGGGTCTGTTGCCATCACCGAGGGCCTGGGGGTCAGGGAGACGGGTCTGGGGCTCAAGTCCACCCCCTCCAGAATGGCATCCAGCCTGATCAAGACCCGAGCCCCAGCATCTCTCCAGGCTCCTTCCAACCTTCAAGGCAGCCTGGTACCCAGGGCCCCTCTCACCACGGGCCCACTGGCCCTGGGATGCCCCCCAAGCCTCGCCGGCGGCTGAACTAGGCGTGTGACAAGGCTGAACCCTTGTCCCTGGCTAATTTTTGGAGTTTTCTCAAGGCCAGTTGTCTGGGCTCCTGGAGCAGCGTGTTTAAGTCTGTGTCAGGCCCTCACAGTGCTGTGTTAAGTGCCAACCTCCCCTGTCGGACTCTGAGCCAGAGGTCTTGCCTCATCACCCCCAAACCTCCAATCCAGGCTGGGGTCATGCCCCTGTGGTCCCAGGAACGGCGTGTGGCACGTAGGACGGGCTCTCCTCCCCTGCTCCTGGGGTCTCCAGGAGGGTCCTCTCTCGCGGGTCCTGGTGTTCAGGCCCTGGCAGGGGCGTCTCGTCCAGGGCACAGGCTGAGCAGCCCTGGGGGGACGCTGCTGTCAGGGAGCAGGACGGGCCGGAGGCAGGGCAGCCAGGCTCCGCTGACCAAGTGCGTCTCAGCTGAGTCGGGGAGACACAGGCAGAGAGAGAAGAGACAGAAACACGCAATTAAAACCAGAGAAGGCAGGAGTGGAAGACAATTGCATTTTTAAAAAAGAAGAGGCACAAGGGCAACAAACAGCACAGCAACAAATGTGATGGATACTAATCCAACTGTCTCAATCCTCATTTTAAATGTCATTGATCTAAATGCACCAATTAAAACACAGCGACTGTCAGGGTGGATCCACAGGCAAGACCCAACTACACATCGTCCGTGAGAAATTCACTTTAAACACAAGACACATAGATTGCGGTGAAGGGATGAAGAAGAGGACACACCCTGCTAACACCAGTGGGAAGAAAGCAGGAGGAGCCTCTATTATGTTCAGACACAGTGGACTTCAGAGCCAGGGAAATGACCAGGGGTAAAGAGGGCCCTTGTGTCATGATAAAGGGGTCAGTTCTCTGGGAGGACACAACAATTCTTAACATGTATGCACCTAAAAACAGAGCATCCAAATATGCCGTAGAGCCACAGGAGAAATAGACAAATCCACTCACCGCTGGAGATGTCAACACCCTCCGTCAGAAACAGACAGATCCAGCAGACAGAAAACCAGGAAGGACGGGGCTGACTGGAAAGACAGAAGGTGTTTGGGTGAAGAAGCAAGGTGTGAAGGAACCTGGGGCCAAGGGACAGGTGAGCACAAGTTCAGAGGCCAGAACACGGCCATGTGTTTGGGGACGGCCATGTCATTGAGTCTGGCCAGAGGGAGCCGGAAGGGCTTTTGGGGTCTGCAGCCTCCGTGGTGCTGGGGGGCCAGCCCGCTGGGGGGCCCAGCAGAAAGTGGGGCATCCACACTGAGCCCGAGAAGGGCCTTCTCAGTGCTGAGCAGAGGCTTGGGGAAAGAAGCAGGAAACGAGCCCCCATGCTGGTCCCGGAACTGCCCGGCTGTCGAGGGACTTTGGAGGAAGGGCGGGGAGGGGGGTGGGCAGCAGCTTCAGGTAGGGAAACGAAGGCCAGGGAAGCAGAGAGACTTCTTCAAGGTGACAGCGAGTCACCCCTGAACCACACTTCCTGACGCCCCGTATGCCCTAGATACACAGTCCCTGAAGGAATATTTCTCTGGGTCAGACACATAGGAAAAAGAATAACACTGCAGGGCAATGTGGATAGCAATCCTGAAACAAAGGTGTCGCTATCCCCGTGCCCTAGAGACGACGTGAAAGAGGCTTAGAGGG
Source organism: Kogia breviceps (assembly GCF_026419965.1). NCBI lineage: Eukaryota > Metazoa > Chordata > Mammalia > Artiodactyla > Physeteridae > Kogia > Kogia breviceps. Next base: position 112,300,460 of record NC_081318.1, on the reverse strand, counting down.
GCCCCACCTGGCCTGGGGTCCCGCAGCTCGGGGTGGGGAGCCGTCACTACACTACGAGGCCGTGGGGCAGCTCAGACTCCTGGTGACCTGGGCAGGAACTCGCGCACAACGGGATCATGTTAGACCAGCAGAAAGGAAAACCGGTAACAGTGTCTTACTCTGAGGATTACCTGGTCGCTGCTACACACTCTGGGTGCGGGCTGGACCGAGAGACTAAACACAGAGCAGCGGAAAAGGCGCACGGAAACAAAGAGCAATTCTGCTTCTCGCCTGTTTGCTTCGAGAAACGGCATCCTTTTCCACACCTGCAGCATGGAAATGCCAGAACAGAGTATTGATATCCTTCCCCCCAAGAGAGGTTCTACGCAGAACAATGCTGTTCCACACGTTAGCCGCCAGCCACCCCCCGTGACTTAAACTTAAAATCATCGGAACTAGACAAATGAGAAAATTCCGCCTGTCCATTGCAATAGCCTCATTCTTCGTGCTCCATAAGCCACGTGGGGCTTGTGGCTGCCACGCTGGACAGAGCAGATAGGAAAGCTTTCCATCGCAGGGCCAGCTCTGTCCCAGGGTGCCGAGCAGCCCCTCAGCGTCCAGCGCCTGCACGGGGACACCTTAACTCCCTCCCCCCAGAAAACCATGGGCTCCCAGCTTGTTCCTGAGGAAGCCTGCCCTGGGGTACCGAATCCTGAAGGCTGCCGTCAATATTCAAACGATGCAGCAACTTTCACTTCCCCTTGGGGAATCAGGCCTTGCACTCTTCCAGCAGGGCCACCACATTTGCCCGAGGCCATGTGCCTTTAATAAAGAAGGCTCACGGGCCCTTCGAGGTGTCTCTGGGGTAGGGCCGCTCTTCCCCGATGCCCCACGGGTACCTCGCAGACTCTCCGCCTGCTTCCCCTGGGTCTGTGCCCGGCGGCCCCTCCTGTGAGCTCCAGACCCCTCCTGGCAGCGGCGGCCGGCTGAGCAGCCACTGGAGGGTGCGATGCCCAGCAAATAGGGAAGGGCTCGGACGCCCTGCTGCTCGGCTCTGGCAGACCCAGATTCCCCTCTCAGGAGAAAAAGAGGAAAAAAAGGCAAATCACTTTCCTCTTGTTCCTGCTTCTCCTCAGTAAACTGCTTGTCTCATTTCCTTTGCAGTTAGAGAAACGTCCCTCGTGAAAGCGATTTCCACACATCCACACGCTGTGCCGCCCAGGCCTCCAGGAGGGATTTGCATGGCACTCTTTCCTCCCTGGGCCTGGCTCCCCAATCCCTGGACTTTGGCTGAAGTCCTTGCACCTCTGTTGGAAGACAAACGCCAGCTCGAACCATCCAGCTCTTCCTCTGATGGTGTGTGCTCATCTCCACTGGACTCCAGGGTGGGACGGGATGCAGCTCTGGGAGGTTTCACCCGAGAACTGGGGGCCTCCCAGGGTGGACCGTGACCTCGTCAGCCAGCAGCAGCCTCCCAAAGGCCCAGGCCTCTCTGTGGCCCTGCTGCAAATGGACAAAGTCAAGGCCTCTGTGTGTGCTGGGGGGCTGAGGGGACCCCTTGGTTAGCAACTCACTCTAACCTGCCTCCTCTGGAACAATCAAGATTGAAAATATTCGTCCTGAGAGCTGAGGGAGGGGCTCAGGAAGACGCTAGACGTCAAGAGAGTGTGTGCACTGCCCTCCCAGGGAGCCATTCCGTGTGTGTGTGTGTGTGGTGTGTGTGTGGTGTGTGTGTGCAGTGTGTGGTGTGTGTGTGGGGGGGGGGGGGGGGTGTGTGTGGGGGTGTGTGTGTGTGTGTGTGGTGTGTGTGTGTGTGTGTGTGTGTGTGTGTGTGTGTGTGTGTGTGCAGTGTCTGGGCTGAGGACCTGGGGACACTCTGGCAGGCGACCGAGCTGGGAAAGCACAGAGGCTGGAAGGGTGGAAGGAACCGACTGCCCTACTCCCCCATCTCCACCGGTTCACACGTCTGCTCGGCCCAGGAAAGAACAGGTCCCTTGGAAGGGACTCGAGGCGCTTCCTGTGTACTCAGAAGCCAGCATCACTAAAGCAATTCAGCTGGAAATCTCCCAGTAACACTATAGGCCAGAGCATTTTTAAAAGCCAATTCAGTAAGCATAATTTGTTTTTAATTTAAATACAAAAGTGAAGAAACTCAATATTTGAGTTTTGTGGCAAACTAGCTGAACATTCTCTAACATCTGAGTTGGAATTCCTTAAAATAGTATCAAACTTCAAATGGAAAGACAAATACCATATGATATTGCTTATATGTGGAATCTAATTTTAAAAATGATACCAAGGAACTTATTTACAAAACAGAAATGGACTCACAGATCTCAAAATCAAACTGATGGTTACCAAAAGGGAAATGTGGCGGGGTGGGGGGGGAGGGATAAATTAGGAGATTGGGGTTGACACATACACACACTGCTATGTATAAATTAGACACCTAATAAGGACCTGCTGCTGTACAGCACGGGGAGCTCTGCTCAATACTCTGTAACAACTTATATGGGAAAAGAATCTGAAAAAGCATAGATACATTGTATACCTATAACTGAAGTACTATGCTGTACACCTGAAACTAACACAACATTGTAAATCAACTATACTCCAATAAAAATTAAAAAGTAAAATAAAACAAAAAAGAGCTCACAAATGAAATTTTTTTTAAAAAAAATGTCAAAGGGCAGGCTGGATACAGGCAACTCCAGAGCCCACCCAGAGCCCCAGGGAAAGCGGGAGACGCGCGCCGCCTAGTGGTGAAGGCAGAGAGTGCACCCGCCGACCACGTGCTTCCAGGACCGGGTCTCACAGCACCTACCAGGGGAGAGCGTTTCTGCACCCTGAGCCCAGCTCGCCACTGCGACAAGGACAAACGGAGCCCTGAGGCAGTGAAAACTGAACTGGTCACTTGGCATGTTAAGGCTGTAAATGTATTCTCTATCATTATAGTTTGATGTTCAATACCCTTAAAATCTGTTATTCAGCTGTTACGCCCCCTGAAATCAGCTCTGGCGTAAGCTCTGTCAACACCAAGCGCAGGGCCCTCCGCCACCCAGAGGGGGTCCTCACTCGAGCCCAGAACCCTTCTAACTTGATGGGCGCTCCTGTCCGGCCCCGACCTGGGGTCCCACCTCGACCTCCGTGGAGCTGCCCCCCGGCCTGAGCAGGGGGTCCCGGGAGCTCACCTGTTCAGGAGAGAGTCTTCTTTCCCCTGGCCCTGAACCCGGAGCCTCGGGTCCCTGGAACCAAGAGGCCTGATGTCTGCAGGCAAGGAAAAATTGGCCTCTACCCACGTAAGTTCAGTGGCTGAGTCTGAGAAATAAGCTAACAATAGGTCAACAGGAGAAAAGGCACACAATTTTATTTGGTGTTAAAAGTTTTACGTGGCGCAAGGGACATCATAGAAAGGAGAGAAACACCCCCCCCCCCCGCAAGAAACAGTGAGGCTTGGGGGCTGTTGAACCATCGAGACAAAGAAAGATCAATTTAATGAGAAGGGCCGAGACCGAGGAAAGGGGCTTAACGTCCAGGGCTGGCAGTCTGTGGGAAGGCAACGGTACATAAGGGTTGGCTAGTAAGTTTGGTGCGGGAACTGTGATATTGGGATTCATAAGAAACACATAGATACTTTTGCTCATTCACCTGAATCACGACGCACGTTTCTCATATATAATTGGTCTTCACGCACCATCCCTGGCTCACAGATCCCGAAACCCCTGGGCTGTCCTGAGTGATAAAAGCAAATGTGACCAGCTCCAGAAAACCCTTCAGGGAAGGTGAATTTTGGAGTGCCACCTAAGGATGGGGCTGGTTGCCAGGAGAACCAACCATGTGATCAGACAGTTGGAACTTTCCGTCCTACCCCTCACCCCCCACCCCGATTTCCCAGGAAGAAAGAGGGGCTGGAGGTTGAATCTATCACAATGGCCAGTGATTGACTCCATCCTGCCTGTGCCATGAAGCTTCCATAAAATCCCAAGAAAACGGGGTTCAGAGAGCTTCTGGGTTGGTGACCACGCGGAGGTTAAGAGGATGGCAGCGCCCAGAAAAAGCCTGGGAGCCTCACCACCTTTCCCCAACCTTGTCCTGTGCACCTCCTCCAGCTTGGTGCCCACCTGTATCCCTTATATCCTTTTATAATAAGTCAGTAACTCAGTCAGTAAAGTGCCTCTCTGAGTTTTGTGAGCTCTTCTAACCAACGAATGGAGCCCAAGGAGGGGCTGTGGGAACCTCTGATTTCTAGCCAGTTGGCTGGAAGCGCGGGTCATAAATAGTCTGGGTTTGGGGCTGGCCCCCGAAGTGGAGGGCGGTCTTGTGGGGCTGAGCCCTTCACCTGTGGCATCTGGTCCTGCCTCCAGGTAGACAGCGTCAGAACTGAGTTAAACTGTAGGACCCCCAGCTGGCGTCCGAGAAGTGCCTGGTGCTGTGGGAACTCCCCTGCCCCACACACGCTGGAGTTGGGTCCAGGCTCTTCACGGAGCTGCCCACGCGCTTCAGAAAGGCCAATCCCGCCATGCGAGGAGGGATGGGACGAAGTGCTCGGGAGGTCCCGGCCCTGGAGCTCTAGCCCTCATGCATGAGGTCTGTTGGCCTCCGGACGGCGGGCTCCTTCAGGTCAGGCCTCACGTCCTGTTCATACTTGTAACCCCACTGCCACCAGCAATTGTCCCGATGTGTTTACTGAATAAACGTCCGTGAAGAAGGGCTGAGGCCAGACAGGAGGCTGCAACAACGCACGGAAAGCCGAGGGGGGGAGAAAACCTGCCGACAGCGGGAGCCTGACTGCTGAGGGTTGTGCCGGACTGCCTGGGAACTGACTGCATTCTGGTCCTTGGAGACTATCGGGGATCCCCAGAGCCCTGGAAACCGGGAGGCTCCCTGACGCTTACGGATCCTCGGTCTATGCTAGGATGGTCTATTTGGGAAAGTGTGAACGTCAGAGCAAACCAGTGAGCTCTGATGCTGGCGGGCAGCCATGTCCTAGAGCAGATCGGACCCTTGACATTGACAAGCAACGTTGCCTCAGGAGACTCGTGGGTCCCCAGCTTCACAAGGGTCCTCCCAACATGCATGAGGAGTGAGGAGGGAAGGCTGATGAGCCCGTGGGGTCCTTCACCCCAGGCTCACCTTGGGGCCGGGAGACCGGCCTCCTCACACAACGCATCCGTTAGGATCCAGTGCAGATAACATCACCGCCCGTCCTGACATCTGGGACCCTTGCAAATTGTCAAAATCACAAATATTTAACCCCATATGTAGGATTTGCTGGAGACACCGTCACATTCCTTGTATTTAGTAGTCATTCTAAAGACGAAAGGGAAATGATAGCCCTCCAACTTATTTAATTCATTCTGGCTCACTCTGTTAATGGCACAGGCAACAATAAATAATAAACCGCTATTGTGAGAAGTCTGAAAACTGAAGAACTGAAGGAAGAGATTTAGCCAAGGTGCTGGCTCTAAATTCAGACTCACCTTGAAATGGGCTTGGATTCACTGGCTGAGTCGCCGGTGTGATCACGGCAGTGAGGCGACCTCATCTCGCTAAGTGCGCTCCCCCGTGTGCAAGGCAGTGACAATGACTAGTCGGGAAAATGATCCAAAACGTGGGGAGAAGCAAAGGATGGTGCGTCTTTGGAGGATCACACCAGGGCCCAGGCGCACAGATCCACCAAGGATCGCTTAATGCTCTAGGAGAGACTATTTGTGTTTAACTTATTATTTATGCTATTGCTGTGGATTCAGCCCAGGCTCTGGGAAGTTGTTTGTCCACTTGTGCATCGTGTCCAGCCTCCGACTGCTTTTCGTGCCCTTGTACAGGGAGCAGAGCGCAGACCCCATGGCATCTGTGCTCGTCAGCAAAGGTAGAGCAGCATCAACCTGGCCTACCTGCTGCAGCCCTGATGAGCCTGCCCCACAGAAGGCGCTGGGCTCTCAGGAGAGCTCCTGGAGGGGCCCAACAGCCCCGGGCTTCAGGGCAAAGCCACACCACCAAAGTAACAGCAGCAGCAGCATGGTGACATACACAACAGATTCCAGGAGGAAGGGGGCACTGCTATTTGGATTCAGGCAAGAGCAAGCGTCACTTCAGTCGTGGCTCTGGGCACCTAAGCGTGAGACTGCCCAGGACCCTTTCAGCTAAATGACAGACTTGTTCTTGATTCACGCCTCTCAGGATAGCCAAGGGCTCTTGTCAACCATTTCCAAGTTTAAAACCCCGTAGGTGTTTCATTTAAGAGTAAGTGTGGAACCAGCCTCACAGTGCAGCCCCAGCAAAAACTCAGAACACTAACGTGGCAGAGCCATTAAATCAGTAGAGACCATTTAGGAAATGATCCGCTCAGGAGACACAGGGTAACAAACAGTTTTTCCAGGGCCGTGTAGACCTGCGCTGTCTCAAACAGTAGGCGCCATCCACATGTGGCTTTAACTTTAAATTAATTGAAATGAAACACTCAGGTCCTTAGTTACACTGGCCACATTTCAAGTGCTCAGCAGCACATGTGGCCAACGGATTTTGCCCGGGACAGTGTAGACACAGAACATTTCCAGCATCACAGAAAGCTCTCTGGGACAGCGGGTCTAGACAATGCAAGGATCCGGAAGACAAGAGAACGTGGCATGTGAGACCAGATGTGACGTGGCATGTGAACTGCAGCATGGTCCTTTGATGCTGTTACATGTCATAGGGTACTTACATGGATGTTTCCAAATAACTCACCAAGTATCTCTGCAAAATTTCTGAGTAATATTTCTTCCCCACTGATATTTCTAATTCCTCCTTTTCCAGTCTCAGGAGACTTTGGGCAAGTGGACTCTTGGCCATTCACCATGGGAATGCCTTTCTTCCTTGAAGAAAAGATGGACTTGGAAAGCTGCCCTAGGAAAGCATGGCCCTGCGAGCTTGGGTCCTTATCTTCACAAGAAGCACTCTCTGTATAGCAAGAATAGAACAGAATAAAGATAAAATAAGGTAAAGCAAGATAAAATAAAAAGCAAGAGACGGTCTTCACTTCTCCGTCCTGCTCTCTGAGGACAGAGAGCGTCTCTTCCTGCTCCCACCCTGTGACGTGCCTCTGGGTGGAACCAGGAAGCCTGAGGCCCCCCTCACTCCATCCCTGCCCGTCCTGAGACCCTCTCCACAGCAGTGAATATACTTTTCTACTCCATCATCTGTCTTGATGGCAAAGCGTTGCATTTCACCTCAGCAAAATACTTTATAAACCTTTACAATCGTTTCCTTTCACCAGCCCATTACAAATATTACTTCATCAAGTTTAAATACTACATTATAATTTATATTAGTAAGTGAAATTCAGTTATAGAATTTTTTCTAATGTTTCACATGTAACTGGTACTGTGTACTTTAAAATATGTAATTTCAGTTGTTTTTATCACAGTGCTACGAGTGAGGCACACACAGTGGGTACAATCAGACCCATTTTACAGGTAAGGAGACTTGGTTCAGAGCAGTTAGGTCACATCCAAAGGCATCATTGGGACCGAGTCGGGGTTAAAGCCCTAGACTCATTCCAAAGCCCCACTGAGATGCAAGTTGCCACTTTAAAACTTTATCTTTAAAAAGGCAAATTTTTAGTTCATTAAGATGCAGATCTTCCCCAAAGTGCAACATTTTGCCGCACAAAATGTGGTGGTGAAATTCGGTTGTGCAATTTCAGAACTTGCAATCCGGTGCAAAGACTCACTCCTAGGTCAGTTCCCTCCGCGTGCATGAATGACAGAGTGATCTGAGAGCAGCAGGTCTAACCCTACGTTTACAGGAAAGAGCTGTTATATAGCGAAACAAGAGAAAAGTCCATTAAATCACCGAAGTTTGCACGGTCTGGTACATAAACAGATAGGAACCAAGACTGGAGAGGAAGAGGGCAAGGAGACCCATTTGCTGGGCATCTGGGAACAGACTTTTTCTTGTAAGGTGGACACGTAGGAGTCTCTCTCTGCGTCTCCGTGTCTCTCTCTCACCCTTTCCCCAACTCTCTCTCCTGTCTGTCTCTCACCCCATCCCCAGCTCTCTCCTGTCTCTGTCTCTCTCCCCCTCCCCAGCTCTCTCCTGTCTCTATCTCTGTCTCTCTGTCTCTCACTCCCTCCCCAGCTCTCTCTCCTGTCTCTGTCTCTGTCCCTCACCCCCTCCCCAGCTCTCTCTGCTGTCTCTGTCTCTCTCCTTTAACTATGCAAAATCTTCACACAACTCTGCTCCCTGTACAAAAGCACCCAAAGCAATCAGGATGCCGAATAAGAGACACACTGAGTCTGGATCTACGGCTGGAAAGCCAAGGCTGACAGAGGACTGAAAGTCAGTAAAATTGTGAAGAACCCGGGAACTCTGCGCTAGAGCCTCAGCATAAGCCCTGACCTGGAGCAGCAAAGTCGTTCTCCCTTCAGCCTGGAAGGACCCAGTGCCAGGAAGTGCCCCTTTCACTGGGCACATGAACCAGAGAGCCCAAGACGGAGAAACTGCTGGGAACGCCATCCACGCCCGGTCGCCTCCAAGAAGCATCCTGGTTGTGAGGGTCAAGGGCGTGGGCGAGACCTGAGCGCAGGCTGGAGGCTGAGGATGTGGGCACGTCTAGCACCACTGACCAGTGATGACCCGAGGCCTGGGAAGCAGTAGAATCATCTTCCGATCAGCTTGTACCCTGTGAAGTTCCACGGTTTAGGTAAAAAGTGGTCCAAGGTGGGCAATTTTGTAGGATTCAGCCTAGTGTAAGGCCTGCACAGAGGTACTGGTTCCCTTTGGAATGATTTCTGTTAAACAAGAGAAAAATGATGATCTGGAGCCACATTTGGGGGAAGGCTCCAGTGACAGAGAGACTTTGCACGGAGGGTGAACTCCTACTCATAAACCTGCCGAATAGACTTATTCTCCTATTCAAAAAATAGGGCAGATGATGTTTATGATGAATTACAGTTATGTATGATGTTACCACAGGGGAAAAACTGGGAGAGGGTACAAAACCTGTACTATTTTTGCAACTTCTTGTAAGTCTGAAATTTTTTAATAGGAAGTATTTTTAAGTGAATAAAATAGGAGATGTTTTAATCAGAACAAAAGAAAGTGGGTGAGCTAGCAAGTTTCAAATAAGGAGTGGGACCCCTGAGTTTTTTTAAAAAATAGTAGCTATGGGAAAGACACCACGGAATCTATGAAAGCAAATCATAAGTCTTCCTTTTACTGAAAGCGTTTTAGAGGTAAACATATATGGTTAGCAGTGAAATTATGCATACTATAATATGTTTGAATTTCAGGCCACAAATTCAAGTGTGCAAGAAATATCATTTTACAGGCCTTACTGGTTATCTATTGCTACACACACCTTATCCCAAAACTAGCAGCTTCAAACGGGAAACATCTGTTCTCTAACAGTTTCTGGAGGTCAGGAATGCAGGTGCAGCTTAGCTGGGTTTTCTGGTTCAAGGCATCCAACAAGACTGCAAACAAGGTTTGCCTGGGCTGAGGTCTTGCCTGAAGGCTCAAATGCAGGAGATTCACTCAAGTTCATTTATGGGATCATCAAGATGCAATTCCTCTCAGGATGTTGGATGGAGAACCCCAGCCCCTTGCTGACCATGGGCTAAAGGCCTCTGTCCTTGCTGTGTGGGCCTCCACAGGGCAGCTCACACATGGCAGCCGTCCACCCACAGAGTGAGGCAGCAAGAGAGGGTGAGTGAGCTAGAAACCGGCCTTGGAGAACTAATCATGGAGGTGACATCTGACCACTTTTGCTATACAGTAAGTCCCCTACATGTGAACGAGTTCCATTCTGAGAGCGCGTTCGTAAGTCCGATTTGTCCACAAGTCCAACACAGTTAGCCTAGGTACCCAACTAACACAGTGAGGCTAGGTACACACTAACAGTGCTATACAGTACTGTACTGTCATAGGTGTATAATACTTTTCACACAAATAATATGTACATAAAAAAACACAAAAGATAAACATTTTTAGTCTTACCGCACAGTACCTTGAAAAGTACAGTGGTCCAGCACAACAGCTGGCACACAGGGGCCGGCATCGAGTGAACAGGCAGAAGAGTTACTGACTGAGGAGGGAGAGGGGGTGGGAGATGGTAGAGCTGAAGGATCGTCAGCAACAGGAGACGGAGGGCCAGCTGCAATGTCACTCACACCTGACATTGATGGAACGCACGTTCGCATCTTTGAAAGTTCGCAACTTGAAGGTTTGTACGTACTGGACTTTCTGTATTGTATTCATGGTTTCCTGTAATCCCCTCAAGGAGAGGGGATTACAGGAAACCATGAGCAAAAGAAGCCAGGATCCTGGGAACCGCCCTGTAGCCCATCCACCAGAACCCTCCCACTGGCCCGGGATTCTATCCTGACACCTGTAAGATACAGTCACCCCTTGAAAAGTCTCATCCCATTCAACTCAAAAGTCCAAACTCTTACCACCTAAGTCAAGTCCAGGTCCAGATGTGGCCCCTGAGCAAGTTCCTGGGGTTCAAAATCTCTTGATCTGAGAGCCTGCAGATGAAAGAGACAAGCTGTCTACCCCATCACACCCTGAGTACAATGGCAGGACAGCTGCTACACACACCCTCACTCCAAATGGGGACATGGGAGAGGCACACAGGTGGGTGGCACTGACCTCGAGAGGTTCTGAAATTCCACCAGGCTAACGTTGGGAGGGGCTTCAGTTGCAAGGCCTGAGTACGAGATCCTGTGGTCCTGGCTCTGCCTTCGGAGTCTCAGGTTCTGCCCTCTGAGCCATCCTTCCTTTCTCATGGAAGGTACTGGCAGGTGAGCAGTTTCATCAGCCTGTTTTCTGCCAGAAGTGTTCGAGAGTCTGCCATCCACCTTCATTTTTATTCTTTGTCCCTGTTAGTCTAAGCTGACAGTGTTTCCACTAAAACAGGTTTGCTCAGATACTGTATGAGCCTTCTGTGGACTTTGGTGGGTTCACCCCATCAGACACCTGAGGGATGTTCACGCCCTCAGATCCTCCTCCCGTTCCATGGCCCCTGAGCACGGCCAAAGGACAGAGGGCAGCCAGCTGAACGGGGAGGGTCTGTGGGGCACCAAAGTGTCTTTCTGAACTTTTCGTCCTTCTGAAGTCACACCCTCTGCTTCTCCTCGAGACATTTTCCTGACAATAAATCTCTTAATTTTAGCACCTTTGCCATCTGGAGAGGCTGAGGATTTTCAGAATCATCAAGCCCTGGTTCTGTTTGGTCTGATGGTTCTTCTCCTGTGTTTCACTATGAGCAGGAACCAGTTAGCACCTTCCACACTTTGCTTGGAAGCCCCGTGTCTGGCCACAATGACGAGTTCGTCACTTACAAGTCCTGCTTCCCCTGCAATGACAGGAGACAGTTCTGCTAAGCTTTCTGTCCCTACGTACAAGGATGCCCCTTCTTCTAGTCTACAATAACACACCTCCTCACTTCTGTTAGGTCCTCAACAACAGGGTCCAAGGCCATGTCTCTAATAACTGTTGCTCAAGGTAGTACAGGATTTCTCTCTTATACGCCCCCAAATTCTCTCAGCCTCCCCATGGCCTGCTTCCAAAACCATCATGACATCTGTCTGCTGCATAACAAACTACCACAAACTTGGCTCTAAATGACACAGTGTCTGTGGGTACAGAGTGTAGACACAGGGCAGCTGCGTCCTCTGACCCAGAATGTAAATGTGACTATAAGATCTCTGCAGAGATTCTCATCTCTGTCTGGAAAGAGGCTTTCTGAACTGAAAGCTAGAGCAGAAATCACAGAATACAGATTTGAAAATTTGGCTAATAAAAAATCCATTTCTAACTGTAAATGGAAAGTAACGTTTAAAAATTTTTAAAAACTAAGAAAAAATAAAATTTATTAGAATTCCCCCAAAAAAATCCATTTCCATGACAGTTACCTTCTATCTCAATCCAACTTTTCTCTGAGATAGTCCAAACCTCAACTCCCATTTCCTATGTCTAGCCTAAAATACTGGGAAACAGCATCACCGCTGGGAATGATTTCAAGAATACTATCCAAAGGCGGCTGTTTATACGCTTTGAAAATAGCACTCAGCATCACCAATTACATAATTTCCTCTGTCGCATAAAGCGAAGGTTCTTAAACTATGAATGGGGCTGGGGTGGGGCCCAGGGGATGCTTGGCCGTGATCCATGGAAACATATCCCATTCTCCACTGACTCAGGGGCTGGAGAAGTGAAATGTGGGGGTCTCTGGTTGTTACTGAGCCAAGGGGATCGCTGCCCGATGCATACAGAAGCCAGAACTATGGCACCACCTCTTGAGGAGAGAAAGAGCTTTACTTCAAGGTCAACTGGGAGGAAGACAAAGCTCACATGTGTGTCCTTGATCTGGGCCACACCTGTATGAGCTAGGGAAGGAGGGGCGCTGTGCAGAAGCACTGTGAGGGGTGGGGCAGGTGTCAGTGGGAGGGCTTTGGAAGTGGCCGTTTAGGTAAGGTGTGTGAAGGGGCTTCAGCACCAGATTTCCTGGACAGCAGAACGTTCACGTCTGAAAGGGCTCTGGTGTTCAGGTTCTGGTCATGTCCCGGTTCTCTGGTCCATGCGGGGAGACACTTGGGCTCTGCGTGTTATCCGAGGTCAAAATCTCCTCTCTGTTCATGTTTTGGCTGCATGACTTGTGATTTTGTTCTGTTGTCTCTAAACAACAGTTCAACATCATGTTAGAAACCGGACAGGACCAGTTTGGGGCTGGTTCTGCAGCTGCATTGTTAAGGTTGTCACCTCCTATTCCTCCCAAGCCCATATCGTTTTCTGTTGTCCTTATAAGAATTTTCTCAGCATTTAACAATCTTGTCCTAGACAACAGGCCAACATCAGGGGCTGAGTTGAGTAAAGCTTGGTTCATCCATTTGGTGGAATACTATCCAACCCTGAATAATTTGTAGGAATAGAGAGGCCCACTTACAATGTACTGTTAAGGTTTATGCTGTGTCTGCAGTACAATTCTAGCTATATAAAAATTAATTATACTGTGTACATCATGGAGAGAATGACCAAAACATTCAGGGTTGTAGAATTGTGTATGTTTTGTTTCCCTTTACATTCTGTACTTTTCAAATTTTCTTCAGTGAGCGTATATTACAATAATTAAATTTGTTATATGCACTGAAATGTTTCTAAAAATTAAGATTGCTCTAATGGTCTGAAGTGGTAGAATCTGTGGTGGCAATTCCAGCTGGGAATTTATCACTAGGATCCATACAGAAAACTTTAACTCGAGTTTCAAGAGGAGATATTTGCAAAGCTAAATTTTCTGAGCTGCAGTTGTTTGTTTTAAAAAGACATTAAAAGCTCCTTATGTGAGATAGCCTCATCCACCAGAGGGCAGAAAGCAGAAGCAAGAAAAACTACAATCCTGCAGCCTGTGGAATGAAAACCACATTCACAGAAAGATAGACAAAATGAAAAGGCAGAGGACTACGTACCAGATGAAGGAACAAGATAAAACACCAGAAAAACAACTAAATGAAGTGGAGATAGGCAACCTTGCAGAAAAATCATTCAGAATGATAGTGAAGATGATCCAGGACCTTGGAAAAAGAATGGAGGCAAAGATTGAGAAGATACAAGAAATGTTTAATAAAGACCTAGAAGAATTAAAGAACAAACAAACAGATGAACAATACAATAACTGAAATGAAAACTACACTAGAAGGAATCAATAGCAGAATAACTGAGGCAGAAGAACGGATAAGTGACCTGGAAGACAGAATGGTGGAAATCACTGACACGGAACAGAATCAAAAAAAAAGAATGAAAGGAAATGAAGACCATCTAAGAGACCTCTGGGACAACATTAAACACACCAACACTCACATTATGGGGTTCCAGAAGGAGAAGAGAGAGAGAAAGGACCTGAGGAAATATTTGAAGAGATTATAGTCAAAAACTTCCCTAACATGGGAAAGGAAATAGCCACCCAAGTCCAGGAAGCGCAGAGTCCCAGGCAGGATACACCCAAGGAGAAACATGTCAAGACACATAGTAAGCAAACTGACAAAAATGAAAGACAATGAAAAATTATTAAAAGCAACAAAAATTATTAAAAGCAAAAGGAAAAATGACAAATAACATACAAGGGAACTCCCATAAGGTTAACAGCTGACTTCTCAGCAGAAACTCTACATGCCGGAAGGGAGTGGCATTTTATATTTAAAGTAATGCAAGGCAAGAACCTACAACCAAGATTACTCTACCCGGCAAGGATCTCATTCAGATTCGATGGAGAAATCAAAAGCTTTACAGACAAGCAGAAGCTAAGAGAATTCAGCACCACCAAACCAGCTCTACAACAAATGCTAAAGGAACTTCTCTAGGTGGAAAACACAAGAGAAGAAAAGGACCTACAAAAACAAACCCAAAACAATTAAGAAAATGGTAATAGGAACATACATATCGACAATTACCTTAAATATGAATGGATTAAATGCTCCAACCAAAACACACAGGCTCGCTGAATGGATATATACACTGTCTACAAGAGACCCACTTCAGACCTAGGGACACATAAAGACTCAAAGTTAGGAGACAGAAAAAGGTACTCCATGCAAATGAAAATCAAAAGAAAGCTGGAGTAGCAATACTTGTATCAGATAAAATATACTTTAAAATACAGAATGTTACAAGAGACAAGGAAGGACACTACATAATGATCAAGGGACCAATCCAAGAAGAAGATATAACAATTATAAATATATATGCATCCAACATAGGAAGCACTTCAATACATAAGGCAAATGCTAACAGCTCTAAAAGAGGAAATCGACAGTAACACAATAATAGTGGGGGACTTTAACACCTCACTTACACCAATGGACAGATCATGCAGACAGAAAATTAATAAGCAAACAAAAGCTTTAAATGACACAATAGGGCTTCCTTGGTGGCACAGTGGTTAAGAATCCGCCTGCCAATGCAGGGGACATGGGTTCGAGCCCTGGTCCGGGAAGATCCCAGATGCCATGGAGCACCTAAGCCCATGCACCACAACTACTGAGCCTGCGCTCTAGAGCCCGCGAGCCACAACTACTGAAGCCCACGTGCCACAACCACTGAAGCCCGTGCGCTTACACATCAAAATACTAATCAGAAACCTTAAATTAATACCTGAAGAAAAAAATAAAGAATGGGGGGAAATGGAAGAAAGAAAAGAAAAAAATGTTTTAGTGTCTACTGAGCATGTCTCTGATTATCCTTAGGAAAAATAAAACATAAAACATCAAGAAGAGACAAGGAAAGCAAATATTCTTAAATCCCAGTACCTAGAATTTTATATTCTTGAGTTTTATGCTTGAAAGACCCAATTTCAGTTGTTTCACTTTTTGACCCTGGACCTGTACATACTTTTATGGTTTCCTTAGAAAATGTGTTGGGCTTTATTTCTCAGGCAAAATTCAGCTTTGTCTTTTTAATATACTTTCTCCTGTTTCAAGTTGATAACTAAACTTAGAAGAGTTCATTTATCTTAAGTGGATAACACTACTTATAGAATTTTACCAGGGAATTTGTTTCTTTGCCTTTAAAAAAAAAGTCTTATTTTCTCTAGGACATAATAAAATGTGTACTATTTTTTAAATAAATTAGCAAATTTAATATAATAAAGGAAATACTATACTGAATTCCCCATTTCTTAGGATAAATATCTATGAATTGATTTCTCAACTTAGGTAGAATTTTAGGAGAGTCTGGAGTCGTAAAAGTTTACTTAGACTTTTAGGTCCCCTTCTTAATCTATCTGTTGTGTTGGCTGCAAGAAAGACAAGCCTTGCTCATGACTTAATCACATTGCTCAATAAACCGAGAGTTACCGAACTGGAAGGTATCACAGCCTTTTGTGTTGGGCTCATCCCCATTTGCCCTTTTGTCTGGTAGTGATGACAGGCAGCTCTTTCTGTCCAAGTCACTAACCTAAATTTTGCTGAATGAAAATACCTTAAGGTCCAGAGAGACTCATTTGATCCAAAGGGCATTTGTGAACTTCGTTCAGTGGTGAGCCTAGGTAATGTGTGACACAAAAAGATACATAATAGATCATGTAGTGGAGTCAGAAAGAGCCTTTGAAATTAGTTATACAGTAGGATTAAGTTTCTCCAAAATACAAAAACGGCTTAGGGAAAACAAATTTTTTTCATTTCTGTGTACAATTGCAGGCTGGATATTGTGTGCATTTTCCACTCTAATTTAGGCCAGTTGAGAGAAATAAATAATGAAGTACTGACATATTTATTTTGCATCTCCTAAGCTTATCCACTAAAATAGATTTATCTGCACCATTTCTCTTAAATTGCAATCGTGCCCTAGTTTCACAGCAATTTTCTATATTTTGTGAAATTATGTCTCAAAATTTCATACATTCAGGCTGCCATGTCCCACAGGGTCAGAAGCATATATATGGCCATGCCGTTTCTTCCAGATGTGAAGACCCAACATTACCTGCACCCCAAACTCTGATAAAATAGAATTTAACCACTTCTGTGGTCATTGTTGTGATGTTATGCATGTATGTTGCTTTCTCAAAGATTCCTTTGTATAATGGGTTTCTGAGCATTCAGTTTCTTAAAATGCAGAAGAAATCTGTATTTGTCTCACAGCTACTTTTTAAAGCAATTCTGATGGTTTTGCTCAATTTGGAGTTGGATGAATGACTATTTGCTACAAATTCTGATTCTGAGAGGTTTACTTCTAAATACAATCATATGTATGTGCAAAACGGGGAGACTTCCACCCTGGTTTTTAAAGATTTATTTTGTTTGGTCATCATCTTTTCAGCCTCATTTTCCATATGAAGTGCATATTTTCTAAAAGGAATTTATAATAGGGTTTTCAGTTCTCATCCCTTGCCTCTTCCTTACTAGCAAACTTCATGGCTCCTCTAATTTAAAACAAAAACTTTATTCATTCAACAAAGCCATGTTCAACACCTTAAAAATACTGTTTCACTGCGTTTTAAAAAATCTCAAGAAGAGTGCATTACTGCTGTCAGATACGGAAATTGGCCGCCTCCTCCAGCCTCACCCCAAGAGGTAAGCAGTCTCAATGGTCACTGCATACCCTTCTGGAGCGTTTTTGCATTCCCTTGCTTACACAGAGACACGAGAATTACCGTGCAACTTGCTCGTTTCAGTGAACAATGGAGCCTGGCGCTCTCTCCCCATCAGTGTGTATGCAGACATCTACTTGATTCTTAAAAACCACTACTAAAACCCCGTGGGCCAGATTAACGATTCTCCACTGACAGATGTCTGCACTAGTTTTCACATCTTAAAATGCTTCCATGAACGTATCTATGTAATATGTACCTAGCAGTGGAGGCATTTCTAGGCAGCTGTGGTCAGACCGCCTTCGCGCAGGGCTGGCTGGACTCACCTCTACTCTCCCGCAGCAGTGCGCACAATGCCTGCTCTCCAAAGCTTTACCAGCGCGGAGCACCACGGGTATTTCACATTGTTGCTGGTGCTTTCATCATGTGCAGCCGTTAATTGTTTATGTTGATGCTTTTGGCTCCACGTATAAAGGTTCACGAATGGTGTGAAAGGTAGGAAACTTTTATCAACATGAGACATTTTTCCTCACCAAGTTTACTGCTTTTGACCCCGATTCCTCTCTCCGTGGGATTAAGGGTTCAGTTCCTGCTGGCGCCAGCACTTTCCTGCTTGCATCTCTCTCCACCCCTTTATTGTCACTGTTCCTGTTTAACTTCATAAAGATAATATCATTGAACTTTGCCTTTTTTACCTAATCTATGAGGCTTTGTTTATTAATCAAGTTCTTCCCATTTATTTTGAACCTGAAGTATTTAATTTTTTTCTGACATCTTATTAAAATGTTCTGTTATTAAGCTTTGATTCTTTTTTTTTCTTCATCCTTTTTAAAAAAGTATTCTTTTTCTCTTTCATTGGATTGATCATGTTTTCCTTGCTTTTATTTTTCTCTGGTGATTTGGAGGTTTTATATCTCATTTCTTATCTCTGTCCTATTTCTTACTATCATTTTCACTTACATTTTAGACAGATGTATTTAAAATATATATACAAACATATACACATATATCATATATATATTAGTTTTGTTTTCACCTTAATTTAAATGGGATATATATTTAAATATGCATATAAATTCATATATTACATAGATGTTTAATCAGTGCTGATTGAATAGTAATTTGCCATTTATTCTAAAGGAGTGATTTAATATGAAACATTCATCAATATTCAGTCATCTACTCCAAGTATTAAAGAGAACATAAGAACATGATACAAGAAGTTAAATGCAATATTAAATACACACTACACTGTGAGTTCTGAACTTAAATATCAACAATTTTAGGGACGTTTTTAAATGAAAATTTATGTCAATAAAAGCATTATTGTTTTTAAGCATTTCTATTTTTATATGCCTTCTCTTTTTTATAGTAAGTACTTCTAAATTACTTATAGATAAAATCACTTAATTTTTCCTCTGACAGTGATTTTGGATGACAGAATGAGCCTGGGCTGCAACAGAATGCCTGACAAGGAAGCCTGGG
The DNA here is from genome assembly GCF_026419965.1 of Kogia breviceps. Taxonomy (NCBI): domain Eukaryota; kingdom Metazoa; phylum Chordata; class Mammalia; order Artiodactyla; family Physeteridae; genus Kogia; species Kogia breviceps. The sequence continues at coordinate 112,281,934 of NC_081318.1, read as the reverse complement.
AGAGTTTAAAGATCACTGTCACATTTGCTGCAGCACTGAGGTAACATGATGAGAAGCTGTTTGCCCAGAAGCCGACATTGTATGAAGTTCACCAATTCCTGAAGCCAGATTCTTAACGTTAGCTTTAATGGTACAGAAATTACTTCCTACAAGGCTGACTAACACAACGTAAAGCAATTATACTCCAATAAAGATGTTAAAAAAAAAAAAAGGTTGATTGCACATATACAACACAGAGTTTAAGAGAACTACTTACCTTAATTACAAATATGGGGCTGAATATATCATATCTGGACCTGCCCTGTCCAGTGTGGCAGCCACCGGTCACGTGGCCATCTCGTATTTGCATGTGGTCACTTAGATCGAGACTTGATGTGAATTAAAAACACTCACTGATTTCAAAGACTCAGTACGAGAAAAAGAAAGAAAAATATATCATGAATAATTCTTACATTGATTGCATGTTGGAATGACAATAATTAGATATTAATTCCACCTGGTTCTTTTTCTTTTTAACCATTGTTACTGGAACATTTTAAGTTACATATGTGGTTCTCATTATATATATATATTGAACAGCCCTGTTCTAGATGTCCTGCACCCATTCAACAGATGAAAGGCTGGGAAAAGTGTGATTACAAAGGAAAAACTATTCCCATGAGCTGCTGACATAGGGATTGCAGGAAGAGCATCAGTTCTTGGTAGGGCTCCTGGCTCATTTACAGTAGGCGCTTTTCAGCCCCACGTGTTGCTTTACTGAATCGTGTCTGCTCTGCCTGGAATTGGTGGGTTGGTTATCAGTTTATTAAAAACACCAATAATTCTGCTTTGGCAACAGCTGTGATTGTTTCAGGCCTGCTTAGTTTTACTTCCATCCCAAAGATTTCAGCAGGAATTTCAGCAGGGATTCTCTGAAAACACAGGAAACAGTTTCCTCTCTTTAATGAGACAAATGTCTACTGACATGATCTTCCTAGCAAAGGTGGAGCTGCCTTTATTCAGTCTATTAGCTTAGGTCCCAAATTCATAATGTGGCCCAGGAAAGGGACCAGTGGCTGAGCTTCTGACTCTGGATTCATTTCAGTTTTGCACTATGTTAATCCTATCTTTTTTTTTTTTTGATTGAAGTATACTTGATTTACAATGTTGTATATAGCACAGAGATTCATATATATATGAATCTTTTCCCTTAAAGGTTATTACAAAATATTGACAGTAGGTCCGTGTTATGTTTTATATACAATAGTATGTATCTGTTAATCCCATACTCCTAATGTACCCCTCCTCCCTTTCCCCTTTGGTACCAGAAGTTTGTTTTCTATGTCTGTGAGTCTGTTTCTCTTTTGTAAATGAGTTCATTTGTATCACTTATTTTAGATTCCACATATAAGTGATATCATATCTTTTTCTGACTTACTTCACTTAGTATGATAATCTCTAGTCCATCCATGTTGATGCAAATGGCATTATTTCATTCTCTTTTTATAGCTGAGTAATATTCCATTGTATACATGTAGCACATCTTCTTTATCCATTCCTCTGATGATGGACATTACGTTGCTTCCATGTCTTGGCTACTGTAAACAGTGCTGCTATGAACATAGGAGTGCATGTATCTTTTCAACTTAGTTTTTGTCTTTTCTGGATATATGCCCTGGAGTGGGATTCCTGGATCATATGGTAGCTCTATTTTTAAAGAGACCTCCATACTGTTCTCCACAGTAGCTGCACCAATTTACATTCCCATCAACAGTGTCAGGAGGGTTCCTTTTTCTCCACACCCTCTCCAGCATTATTTGTTGACTTTTGGATGATGGCCATTCTAACTGGTGCGATACCTCATTGCAGTTTTCTCATTTGCATTTCTCCAATAATTAGCGATGTTGAGCATTTTTTTCATGTGCCTGTCAGCCATGAGCTGTATGAGCTGTTTGTGTATTTCAGAAGCCCTTCTCAGTCACATCATTTGCAAGTATTTTCTCCCATTCTGTAGGTTGTCTTTTTGTTTTGTTGATGGTTTCCTTTGCTGTGCAAAAGCTTTTAAGTTTAATTAGGTCCCATTGGTTTATTTTTGTTTTTATTTCTATTGCCTTGGGAGACTGACCTAAGAAAACCTCTGTACGACTTGTGTCAGAGAATGTTTTGCCTATGTTCTCTTCTAGGAGTTTTATGGTGTCATGTCTTAATGTTTAAATCTTTAATCATTTTGAGTTTATTTTTGTATACGGTGTGAGGAAATGTTGTAATTTCACTCTTTTACAAGTAGCTGTCCAGTTTTCCCAGCACCACCTGCTGAAGAGATTATCTTTTTTCCATTGTATATCCTTGCCTCCTCTGTCAAAGATTAATTGACCATAGATGTGTGGGTTTCTTTCTGGGCTCTCTATTCTGTTCCATTGATCTATGTGTCTGTTTTTGTGCCAGCACCACACTGGATTAAGGTAGAATTAAGAATAATAAGATGGATCTCCTTCCTCCTCACAGAGACATCAGAAATACATCTACACGTGGAGCTTCTCCTGTAGAGCACCCACCGAACGCTGGCAGAGGACCTCGGACCTCCAAAAAGGCAAGAAACTCCCCACATATCTGGGTAGGGCAAAAGAAAAAAGAATAAACAGGGACAAAAGAATAGGGACGGGACCTACGCCAGTGGGAGGGAGCCGAGAAGGAGGAAAGACTCCCACACACTAGAGGCCCCTTCGCGGGCGGAGACTGCGGGCGCCGGAGGGGGAAGCTCCGGAGCCGCGGAGGACAGCTCAGGCACAGGGGTGCGGAGGGCAAAGCGGAGAGATTCCCGCAGAGGATCGGTGCCGACCGGCGCTCACCAGCCCGAGAGGCTTGTCTGCTCGCCCGCCGGGGCGGGCGGGGCCGGGAGCTGAGGCTCGGGCTTCAGTCGGATCCCGGGGAAAGGGCTGGAGTTGGCAGAGTGAAGACAGCTTGAAGGGGGATAGTGCGCCACGGCTGGCCGGGAGGGAGTTCGGGAGAAGTCTGGAGCTGCCGAAGAGGCAAGAGACCTTTTCCTCCCTCTTTGCTGCCTGGGCGCGAGGAGAGGGGATTAAGTGCGCCGCTTAAAGGAGCCCTAGAACCGGGCGCGGAGCTGCCGAAGAGACAAGAGACTTTTTCTTGCTTCTTTGCTTCCTCGGGTGTGAGGTGAGGGGATTAAGAGCACCGCGTAGAGGAGCTCCAGAAACGGGCGCGAGCCGCGGCTGTCGGCACGGACAGTAGAGACGGGTGTCGGACGCTAAGGTTGCTGCTGCCACCACCAAGAGGCCTGTGTGTGAGCACAGGTCACTCTCCACACCAGCCCTCCCGGGAGCCTGTGCAGTCCGCCACTGCCGGGGTCCCGGGATCCAGGGACAGCTTCCCCGGGAGAACGCACGGCGCGCCTTGGGCCTGTGCAGCGTCACGTCGGCCTCTGACGTCGCGGACTCGCCCCGCCCCCGTGCCACTCCCTCCCCCCAGCCTGAGTGAGCTGGAGCCCCTGAATCAACTGCTCCTTTAACATCGTCCTGTCTGAGCGAAGGGCAGTCGCCCTCGGACAACCTACACGCAGAGGCGGGACCAAGTCCAAAGCTGAACCCCAGGAGCTGGGCGAACAGAGAGGAGAGGGGGAGATCTCTCCCAACAGCCTCAGAAGCGGCGGATTAAAGCTCCACAATCAACTTGAAGTGCCCTGCATCTGTTGAAAACCTGAATAGACAACGAATCATTCCAAGTTGAGGAGGTGGACTTTGGGAGCAAGATATACTATTATTTTCCCCTTTTTTCTCTTTTTGTGGGTGTGTATGTGTGTGCTGCTGTGTGAGATTTTGTCTGTATAGCTTTGCTTGCACCATTTGTCCTAGGGTTAGACCGACCCATTTTTCTGTTTTTTGTTTGTTTGTTTGGTTTTCTTTTGTTTGTTTTTTGTTTTGTTTTGTTTTTTGTTTTTTAAAAGGAAATTTTTCTTCTTAATAATTATTTTTTATTTTAATAACTATACTTTATACTACTCTGTCTTCTCCCTTTCTTTCTTCCTTTCTTCCCTCCTTCCCTCCTTTCTTCCTTCCTTCCCCCTTCTTTCCTCCCTTCCTCTCTTCCTTCCTCCCTTTCTTCCTCTGCACCTTCCGTCCTTGCTTTCTTGCTTCCTTCCTTCATTTCTTCCTTCCTTTCTTCCTTCCTTCCCTCCCTCCCTCCTTCCTTCCTTTTCTTTCCTCTCTATTTATTCTACCTTTTATTTTGAGCCGTGTGGATTAAAGGTTCTTGGCGCCCCAGCCAGGCACCAGGGCGGTGTCCCTGAGGTGGGAGAACCAACCTCAAGACACTAGTCCACAAGAGACCTCCGAGCTCCACGTAATATCAGACGGTGAAAATCTCCCAGAGACCTCCATCTCAACACCAAGACCCAGCTGCACTCAAGGACCAGCAAAGAACAGTGCTGGACACCCTATCCCCAACAAAGAGCAAGACAGGTCTACAGCCCCATCCATTAGCAGAGAGACTGCCTAAAATCATAATAAGGTTACCAACATCCCCAAACACACCACCAGACAAGGACCTGCCCACCAGAAGGACAAGATCCAGCCTCATCCACCAGAACAGAGGCACTAGTTCCCCCAACCAGGGAATCTACTCAACCCACTGAACCAACCTTCGCCACTGGCGACAGCCACCAAAAACAACAGGAACTACGAACCTGCAGCGTGCAAAAAGGAGACCCCAAACACAGTAAGGTAAGCGAAATGAGAAGACAGAAAAACACACAACAGATGAAGGAGCAAGATAAAAACACACCAGACCTAACAGATGAAGAGGTAATAGCCAATCTACCTGAAAGAGAATTTAGAATAATGATGGTGAAGATGATGCAAAATCTTGGAAATAGAATAGACAATTTGCAAGAAACAGTTAACAGGGACCTAGAAGAAATAAAGAGGAAGCAAGCAACGATGAGCAACACAATAAATGAAATTAAAAATACTCTAGATGGGATCAATAGCAGAATAACTGAGGCAGAAGGACGGATAAGTGACCTGGAAGATAAAATAGTGGAAATAACTACTGCAGAGCAGAAGAAAGAAAAAAGAATGAAAAGAACTGAGGACAGTCTCAGAGACCTCTGGGACAACATTAAACGCACCAACATTCGAATTATAGGGGTCCCAGAAGAAGAAGAGAAAAAGAAAGGGACTGAGAAAATATTTGAAGAGATTATAGTTGAAAACTTCCCTAATATAGGAAAGGAAATAGTCAATCAAGTCCAGGAAGCACAGAGAGTTCCATACAGGATAAACCCAAAGAGAAACACGCCAAGACACATAATAATCAAACTGTCAAAAATTAAATACAAAGAAAACATATTAAAAGCAGCAAGGGAAAAACAACAAGTAACACACAAGGGAATCCCCATAAGATTAACATCTGATCTTTCAGCAGAAACTCTACAAGCCAGAAGGGAGTGGCAGGACATATTTAAAGTGATGAAGGAAAAAAACCTACAACCAAGATTACTCTACCCAGCAAGGATCTCATTCAGATTTGATGGAGAAATTAAAACCTTTACAGACAAGCAAAAACTGAGAGAGTTCAGCACCACCAAACCAGCTCTACAACAAATCCTAAAGGAACTTCTCTAGGCAAGAAACACAAGAGAAGGAAAAGACCTACAAGAACAACCCGAAACAAGTAAATGGTAATAGGAACATACATATCGATAATTACCTTAAATGTAAATGGATTAAATGCTCCCACCAAAAGACATAGACTGGCTGAATGGATACAAAAACAAGACCCATATATATGCTGTCTACAAGAGACCCACTTCAGACCTAGGGACACATACAGACTGAAAGTAAGGGGATGGAAAAAGATATTCCATGCAAATGGAAATCAGAAGAAAGCTGGAGTAGCAATTCTCATATCAGACAAAATAGACTTTAAAATAAAGACTATTACAAGAGACAAAGAAGGACACTACATAATGATCAAGGGATCGATCCATGAAGAAGATATAACAATTGTAAATATTTATGCACCCAACATAGGAGCACCTCAATACATAAGGCAAATACTAACAGCCTTAAAAGGGGAAATCGACAGCAACACAATTATAATGGGGGACTTTAACACCCCACTTTCACCAATGGACAGATCATCCAAAATGAAAATAAATAAGGAAACACAAGCTTTAAATGATACATTACACAAGATGGACTTAATTGATATTTATAGGACATTCCATCCAAAAACAACAGAATACACATTTTTCTCAAGTGCTCATGGAACATTCTCCAGGATTGATCATATATTGGGTCACAAATCTAGCCTTGGCAAATTTAAGAAAATTGAAATCGTATCAAGTATCTTTTCCGACCACAACGCTATGAGACTAGATATCAATTATAGGAAAAGATCTGTAAAAAATACAAACACATGGAGGCTAAACAATACACTACTTAATAACGAAGTGATCACTGAAGAAATCAAAGAGGAAATCAAAAAATACTTAGAAACAAATGACAATGGAGACACAACGACCCAAAACCTATGGGATACAGCAAAAGCAGTTCTAAGAGGCAAGTTTATAGCAATACAATCATACCTTAAGAAACAGGAAACATCTCGAATAAACAACCTAACTTTGCACTTAAAGCAATTAGAGAAAGAAGAACAAAAAACCCCCAAATTTAGCAGAAGGAAAGAAATCATAAAGATCAGATCAGAAATAAATGAAAAAGAAGTGAAGGAAACAATAGCAAAGATCAATAAAACTAAAAGCTGGTTCTTTGAGAAGATAAATAAAATTGATAAACCATTAGCCAGACTCATCAAGAATAAAAGGGAGAAGACTCAAATCAATAGAATTAGAAATGAAAAAGGAGATATAACAACTGACACTGCAGAAATACAAAAGATTATTAGAGATTACTACAAGCAACTGTATGCCAATAAAATGGACAACCTGGAAGAAATGGACAAATTCTTAGAAATGCACAACCTGCCGAGACTGAACCAGGAAGAAATAGAAAATATGAACAGACCAATCACAAGCACTGAAATTGAAACTGTGATTAAAAATCTTCCAGCAAACAAAAGTCCAGGACCAGATGGCTTCACAGGCGAATTCTATCAAACATTTAGAGAAGAGCTAACACCTATCCTTCTCAAACTCTTCCAACAGATAGCAGAGGGAGGAACACTCCCAAACTCATTCTATGAGGCCAACATCACCCTGATACCAAAACCAGACAAAGACGTCACAAAGAAAGAAAACTACAGGCCAATATCACTGATGAACATAGATGCAAAAATCCTCAACAAAATATTAGCAAACAGAATCCAACAGCACATTAAAAGGATCATACACCATGATCAAGTGGGGTTTATCCCAGGAATGCAAGGATTCTTCAATATACGCAAATCAATCAATGTGATACACCATATCAACAAACTGAAGGAGAAAAACCATATGATCATCTCAATAGATGCAGAGAAAGCTTTTGACAAAATTCAACATTCATTTATGATAAAAACCTTGCAGAAAGTGGGCATAGAGGGAACTTTCCTCAACATAATAAAGGCCATATATGACAAACCCACAGCTAGCATCGTTCTCAATGGTGAAAAACTGAAACCATTTCCACTAAGATCAGGAACAAGACAAGGTTGCCCACTCTCACCACTCTTATTCAACATAGTTTTGGAAGTTCTAGCCACAGCAATCAGAGAAGAAAAAGAAATAAAAGGAATCCAAATAGGAAAAGAAGAAGTAAAGCTGTCACTGTTTGCAGATGACATGATACTATACATAGAGAATCCTAAGGATGCTACCAGAAAACTACTACAGCTAATCAATGAATTTGGTAAAGTTGCAGGATACAAAATTAATGCACAGAAATCTCTGGCATTCTTATACACTAATGATGAAAAATCTGAGAGTGAAATTAAGAAAACGCTCCCATTTACCATTGCAACAAAAAGAATAAAATATCTAGGAATAAACCTACCTAAGGAGACAAAAGACTTGTATGAAGAAAACTATAAGACACTGATGAAAGAAATTAAAGATGATACAAATAGGTGGAGAAATATACCATGTTCTTGGATTGGAAGAATCAACATTGTGAAAATGACTATACTACCCAAAGCAATCTACCGATTCAATGCAATCCCTATCAAATTACCACTGGCAGTTTTTACAGAACTAGAACAAAAAATTTCACAATTTGTATGGAAACACAAAAGACCCCGAATAGCCAAAGCAATCTTGAGAACGAGAAATGGAGCTGGAGGAATTAGGCTCCCTGACTTCAGACTCTACTACAAGGCTACAGTAATCAAGACAATATGGTACTGGCACAAAAACAGAAATATAGATCAATGGAACAGGATAGAGAGCCCAGAGATAAACCCACACACATATGGTCACCTTATCTTTGATAAAGGAGGGAAGGATATACAGTGGAGAAAAGACAGCCTCTTCAATAAGTGGTGCTGGGAAAACTGGACAGCTACATGTAAAAGTATGAAATTAGAACAATCCCTAACACCACACACAAAAATAAACTCAAAATGGGTTAAAGACCTAAATGTAAGGCCAGACACTATCAAACTCTTAGAGGAAAACATAGGCAGAACACTATACGACATAAATCACAGCAAGATCCTTTTTGACCCATCTCCTAGAGAAATGGAAATAAAAACACAAATAAACAAATGGGACCTAATGAAACTTAAAAGCTTTTGCACAGCAAAGGATACCATAAACAAGACCAAAAGACAACCCTCAGAATGGGAGAAAATATTTGCAAATGAAGCAACTGACAAAGGATTAATTTCCAAAATTTATAAGCAACTCATGCAGCTCAATAACAAAAAAACAAACAACCCAATCCAAAAATGGGCAGAAGAACTAAATAGACATTTCTCCAAAGAAGATATACAGATTGCTAACAAACACATGAAAGAATGCTCAACCTCATTAATCATTAGAGAAATGCAAATCAAAACTACAATGAGATATCATCTCACACCGGTCAGATTGGCCATCATCAAAAACTCTAGAAACAATAAATGCTGGAGAGGATGTGGAGAAAAGGGAACCCTCTTGCACTGCTGGTGGGAATGTAAATTGATACAGCCGCTATGGAGAACAGTATGGAGGTTCCTTAAAAAACTACAAATAGAACTACCATACGACCCAGCAATCCCACTACTGGGAATATACCCTGAGAAAACTATAATTCAGAAAGACTCATGTACCAAAATGTTCATTGCAGCTCTATTTACAATAGCCAGGACATGGAAGCAACCTAAGTGTCCATCAACAGATGAATGGATCAAGAAGATGTGGCACATATATACAATGGAATATTACTCAGCCATAAAAAGAAATGAAACTGAGTTATTTATAATGAGGTGGATGGACCTGGAGTCTGTCATACAGAGTGAAGTAAGTCAGAAGGAGAAAAACAAATACCGTATGCTAACACATATATATGGACTCTAAGGGAAAAAAATGTCATGAAGAGGTTAGTGGTAGGACGGGAATAAAACACAGACTCACTCGAGCATGGACTTGAGGATATGGGGAGGGGGAGGGGTGGGCTGTGACGAAGTGGGGGAGTGGCAGAGACATATATACACTATCAAATGTAAATTAGATAGCTGGTGGGAAGCTGCTGCATAGCACAGGGAGATCACCTCTGTGCTGTGTGACCGCCTGGGGGGGTGGGATAGGGAGGGTGGGAGAGAGGGTGATGCAAGAGGGAGGAGATGTGGGAGCATGTGTGTATGTATAACTGATTTAGTTTGTTGTAGAGGGAAAACTAACACACTATTGTAAAACAATTATACTCCAATAAAGATGTTAAAAAAAATAAATAAATAAATAAATAAATAAATAAATAAATAAATAAAAGGAGGTTTAGCCAAATCAAAAAAAAAAAAAAAAAAAAAGAATAATAAGATGGAATAGACAATCACATGAAACAGTTGAAAAGCAAATGATTCTTCAAAGCAATGAAGGCAGAATCGAGCTGGATGGACAGAGGAGGGTGCACAATTGCTGAGCAGTCAGACTTTTCAAACCTGTATTTTACTGTGTCATTCTCATTCTCCAACAAGATAGGTACAGACTACTCTAATTTCATAACTGAGACTGAACAAAGAGATAGGCTACAGTCCCAACTAGTAAATGACAGAGTCTAACATGTCCATTTGGTGCCGAAGTCCATGCCCTTCACACGGATTCCACCCTAACAACTTGTCGATGTAGAGGCAGACTTGATATTTTGGAATTGAGAAAATGAATTAGAATTTCAAAAGAACAGCAAATACCATAAACTGGAATAGAATTTCCCAAAGAATACACATCAAAAGAACCAGAAACTATAATTAGATGTATAACAAAAACATTTTAAAAGTCCTGACATTAAAAACTCAGATAAATTTCTGTATTCCTACCAACATTTTTAAGCATTAATATATAAACAAGTTACATGTGTTGGTAAAATGTGTGTATTTCTACAAAGGAAGTGTATCTTTCAATGACATTAAAAAAAAAAAAAAAACAGGTAAATGTTCCCTTCTCAAAAACAATGGCTAAAGACAGTGCAGCACAAAACACTTGGGAGGAAAGAATTCAACACAAAATTATCATATTCGATCAAGAGAATATTCATAATGTAGAAATAGAAAGAAATCTCAAGTCTAGGTTTCAGGAAATTTCCTACCCAAATGCCTCAGAAACATACTGTAAATCACAAAACGCTGAGAGAAAGGATGCTTCTAATGTGGTATAACATAGAAAAAACTGCCAAGTGACTCCCTATCTCCTATTTAAAATATCCTACTTGCTTATTCCTTTCAGGTTTAGAGTCTCACTTGAACAGAGAAGACCTTCATTCAGGAGGGGCCATCTCACAATCTAACAGGGACATAGCTCTGCCTAGTCCAAGATAAGCTGGGCCAATGAGATTTTTTTTCTCTTGGACAAAATCTAAAAGAAGTACAGCTGATTCACTTTGCTGTACAGTACAGTATAAACTAACACAATATTGTAAAGCAACTACACTCCAATAAAGGTTTTTTTAAAAAAGAAAAAAAAAAGTTCTACCGAGGGATGTGGCCCCATAGTTGGTGATCAATGGAGTTGAAAGTCAGAACTGGTAGAAGTTGCTGTCGAGAAAAAACTGATAATAAACATTAAGGCCAGGTTACAAAGTTAAATAAAACACTAACACCTCCTGGGCAATTGATGATAAATCTAAATAACTACAGTAATTGTTAGATCCAAGGGGGTGGAAGTGATCTGTAAAGAAGATAGTAATGAACATGGTGAAATGCTTTAAGATTTTAAAAGATACAACAAAAGATTAAAACAAGAGATTTAACATCCAAATTCTAATAAAAGACAACTACATATTTCAAAGGGAAAAACTAAAAGTTGGAGATATAAAGCTTTTAAAAGAGCATAAAAATAGCAGACAGACCAAGAATAAAAATTAAAACAATACATAAATTGCCTAAATTCATCTACTAGAAGTTTCAAATTCCGTTTCTTAAGTTGAATTGTTCTCAAAACATCAGAACTTGAACGTAATCTCCATGAAACCAAGGACTTTTGTCTGTTGTTCACTGGTCTGCTTTCAGCACCTGGAACACTGCCTGGCATTTAATAAGTATTTTTTGAATGGATGGATGGATGCAAAACCTGCGTACTGTTGAATTGGCATCTGGACAGTGTCCATGACCACCAGGTCTAAGTAAACAGGCACTCTGACTCAGTGCAGATAGGAATTCTACACAAGTACCACTGTTCCAGAAGACAATTTAGAACACATGACAAAAGCATTAAAAATTGTTAATCCAAGAATTTTACTCAAGAAATGTATATGTTTTTTAAAAAGATAACTAAGGCATTTAACATATTTTATTTACTATATACAAAAGGTGAACCTAAGGAAATGCCCTGAATGCCCTATAACAGAGGGCTAACTAAATTACAGGCCCCCTCATATCACGGAATCCCAGGCACTCACGTACGGGAAGATGCAGAAGTATGTCAATGTGGAAGATGATGATGAGGGACTTTAAAGAAAACAGCTGCAAACGAGAAGGCACAGCACAACCCCACTCCTGTATAAAACATCTGGAAGAAGTAACACTGAAATGTTAACACTGTGGTCCTCAAAGCGGTAGGGTAACTGACTTTTACTTTCTTCCTTTTGTTCACCTCTATTTTCCAATGTTTCTACATAGAACATGCACTATTTAGAAAAGTCCGTTTTAAAAATCTGAAAACATTTATTTTTGAAAGAGACCAACCCTACAGGTTGTGAAGTGGTGCCAAGTAAAATACTACTTTCAAACATCACCTACCCCGTGGAGAAACACAACATTCTTCCCCTTTCAGTTCTGTGGACCTGTCTCTGATGTTAGATTACACTTTGCTATTTCTGAACATGTTTTGATTAATTAGTCTTGGGAAGGAAAGAAAACCATAAGCAGTTACAAGCCAGAGCAAAGTAAAAATGGGAACTTCCACTTTAGCTTTGGTTGAGATTTAAAATCTATTAAACAACAGTAAGCAACACTCGGTTTCAAATGTAAACCACTACACTAGCCAATACTAAAAATTATGTGATCCTCAAAAGAAACTTTCTTCAATAACAGATACACGTTAAGTCAGAGATACATCCTCACGTACCAATCAGATTTTAAGTTTCAATTTGAGTTCACTGTTCATCGTACACATCTTGAAAAGACCTCTTAGGAACAAAACAAAAAAAGTGCATTCCCATTTTGCACGAATAGGCTTACGTATCAGGTGGTAACTGGAAGGAAAATTGAGCTTATATTAACATAGTCTAAGTCAATCAATTGTAAAAGTTGAGCTATTGTTATTCTATTTTATTTGAGGCACAGAATTCAGAATATACATTTGATGTACACTTAATCAATTTCCTATGCTAAAAAAATGGGAAGACTGGGCTACAGAGATGCCACCTTTTAATTTCAAGCGTCCCATTTACTTTCCACAACCAAAAGTCCTGTTCCAGTTTTCATAAAGTTCTAAATCTTCTGGAGACACACTAGGTCGCACAGTTCTGAACGCATCTTCAAAGTCACTGTAAGCTATTGGTCGAACTTGATCCGGCGTTACCGTGGCAATGTCGGCAGCCTGTAAACTGCGAATAGGACCCAGAGACGCCTCCCTGCACAGCTGCGTCATGTCAGCCCCCGAGAACCCACCAGACTGCCGCACCACCAGGTCGACCTCCTCCTCACTGAGGCAGCAGTGCTCCTCGGACATCAGATTAATGACTATCTGTTTCCTGGCTGAAGCCTCTGGGAGGGGAATATACAGCCTTTTCACCAACCTTCTCCGGGCAGCCTCGTCAATCTCCTGTGGCCGATTGGTTGCTCCTACCACTAGAATACGATCTTCAGAAGATGTGGCTGCTCCATCCAACTGAACTAGAAATTCGGTTTTTATCCTTCTAGAAGATTCATGCTCACCATCTCCCCGCTGAGATAACAGGGAATCAATTTCATCAATAAATATCACAGCTGGCTGCTGACATCGTGCAACAGCAAACAATGCTCGGACCATTTTCTCTCCCTCGCCCACCCACTTAGAAGTCAAGGAGGAAGCAGAGATACTAAAGAATGTTGCCCCAGACTGACTAGCGATGCACTTGCCAATCAGAGTTTTACCAGTCCCAGGAGGACCAAAGAGCAGAATTCCTTTAGGGGGTCCTCGTAAGCCAGTGAAGATGTCTGGCCGCAACATGGGCCACACGACTATCTCCTTTATTGTGGTTTTGGCAAATTCCACTCCTGCGATATCCTCCCAATTTACTGGTGGTCCCTGGTCCATAATCTCATGCATAATAAGTTCAATCATTTTGGGCTCCAAGTTCTTCAGACGCTCATCCACGGGATGTGCTGGGTCTGCAGCTCCTGCGCCATGAGGCTTATACTGTGTCCCCCCGCCCTGACCTCCCGCATCTTGCTTAGGCACGGGGGGAACAAACTTTCCAAATATCCCTCGGGATCTACTAGCTCCCAGAGACTTTTTGACAGCACCGTGTGAAGACCCTGATGCACGCTGGGGCTGGTGGTACTTTTTCTGCTGATCTACCCACAGCTGTTCTTTTGCAGTTTTAAAAGTAGGCAGGCTGCTCTCCTCTCTTTGGCCATTATCTTCTGTTTTACTAAAAGCCTTATTCATTACTGGAGTGGAAAGTGCATCAATGGTGCCAGAACCATAAAAAGCTTTCATTTCCCGTGGATTTTCAAAGCCAGAAGGAAAACAAGACTGATTAGATGAGAACACACTTAGTCCTATGTTGGCTTTCAGAAAGTTATAATTTTCCTTTTTGACATTTCCAAATAATGGTGTGGCATGGAATTTTGCAGTGGCTGACTCACCGAAAGGTCCTGAGACTGCAGGACACGTCTTAGTGGTGTCAGTGGCCAGAAGTGGCTGGGCATTCTGAGGGTACTTCAAAGAAGGACTGCCCTCTGGGAAGTCTTTGGTCCTATCGGCACCATGGGCTGAGGTAGTTAATGGGTCACTCTCCCCAGAACCACCACAAATACTATATTTAGGAAGATCAAAGACAGCGGCCACTCTATGGATGACTACTGACTCATCGGCAGCTGCCAACAGAGAGTCTCTGGATTTTCTGCCGGCGTGCATCATCTCCTGCACATTACTCATTTTGAACACATTATTTATTGACAATCCAGACTTCCACTTGTCACTGTCAGTTTGCCGAGATCTTGCTAGAGTTAAAATGTTTTCTGCATAGTTATTCAAGCCAGTTTCAACACTATCAGAATCAATAACTGCAGAATATTTCTCTGCATATATTCTGAACAGTCTGGCAGCACAGACCTGGGAGATCTCAGAGTTTGCCCATGCATACTGAATGCGGAGAATCTGTGCTCGGTACGCATCTGCCTTCTCTCCTGATGTACACGTGCCAGACGTAATTGCAAAGTAATTCTTCTGCCATTCACTCAAGTGTACAGACCTAGAGCTAGAGACCTGCATTTTAGAGGTTCTATAACAAATGACAAAGACGAAAAAGATTCAGTATCCAGAAGGAAACAAAGACATAATACTTTAAACATACTTTTAAAATCTCTGCCTATCTGAAGGAAGGTACACTGCACTTGTCATTTTTCAGGTAAATTTATAAGGAAAGACCGTTTATAGGGGAACATCTAGTTAACCATAGCTTTCAGGCATTCAAGATATAAAAGATTAAAGACTTGACTTAATAATGCTCTAAGGACCTCCCTGGTGGCGCAGTGGTTGACAATCTGCCTGCCAATGCAGAGGACACAGGTTCAATCCCTGGTCCGGGAAGATCCCACATGCCACGGAGCAACTAAGCCTGTGTGCCACAACTACTGAGCCTGTGCTCTAGAGCCCACGAGCCACAACTACTGAGCCCGGGTGCTGCAACTACTGAAGCCCATGCACCTAGAGCCCGTGCTCCATAATAAGAGAAGCCAGCACAATGAGAAGCCTGCACACCACAACGAAGAATAGCCCCCGCTCGCCACAACTAGAGAAAACCTGTGCACAGCAACGAAGACGCAAAGCAGCCAAAGAAAATAATAATGATAATGCTCTATTATGGGTTAAACTGTTTTAGTTATACAATAATTTTCCCTGTGATGAGGGAAAGGTTTAGATGGAGAGGATTTAAAATTAATCAGCAAACGAAAGGCAACATGGAAGAACAAGGGATCTAGAGAAAAGCAAAGCAAAACAAACCAAGCCAAGCTCCGTCTCTAGGAAAATTAGATGAATGATCTCACGCAAGCCTCTTCACATCGCTGGGCCTTCAGTTTTATCTGTAAAATGAGAGAAGTCATTATGAGAATCAAGTCAAATAATGAACATGAAAATACCTAAAAATTACTATTATCATCTCTACTGCACAAATGTAGAAACTGAGGCAGACAGAGTTCAGAAGCTTGGTTGAGGTCACACAGTCAGTGAGCAATGGTGCCAGAATTCGCACATGAGCAGTTTCACTGCATGTAGTGGGCACTTCATCACGTAAATGCCCCTTCATACTGCCACCGAAGGTCACTGCAACGTGGAGGAACACAAACACGAACAATACTACTTAGTCATATACTAAATGTCTTCAAGGATTTGTAAATGAGCACTTAAAACAGGATGCCTCAGAATCTCTCACAATTTCCCAATTTCACAGGAAGCATTAAAAAGTGAAGCTGGGGCTCCCCTGGTGGCCCAGTGGTTGAAAGTCCGCCTGCCGATGCAGGGGACACGGGTTCGTGCCCTGGTCCGGGAGGATCCCACATGCCGCGGAGCAACTAAGCCCGTGAGCCGTGGCCGCTGCGCCTGCGCGTCCGGAGCCTGTGCTCCACAACGGGAGAGGCCACAGCAGTGAGAGGCCCGCGTACCACAAAAAAAAAAAAAAAAAAAAAAGTGAAGCTGTGGTGATAAATGAAATAGGAGAACAAGTGTGTTATTAAAGTGGTTTACTTTAGATTTTTTCCTCATGTTACTTTTATAAGTCTCCTTACATTAAGTTAAAATGATTTTAACAGGACTGTAGATGGATGTATCATGTTGACAGATGTGTAGAATTTACCTGCCAATTCAGAAGAAAACTTTGAAGCTTCCTAAGGGTATTGAAGTAAAGTAAAAACCAAGAACTCGTGTATGCTAAAATTTACCTTCCAAATTACCTATAAATATAGCTTAATCATCAGCAGTTCTTTTGGTGCAAGACCCATGCTTAATACAGCTTTGTTTCTCCCATAAACCCTACAAAGAATCTGTCACATTGTAGGTAGGTGTTCATAAATCTTTGTAATTATTTTTGAAAAAAATAAACTTAAAGCCTAGTGAGATCCGAATTTGCTTAAAGCCATAAAGTCAAAACTAGAACTGACATCTGACAAACAATTCATTCCTCTTTCCACTACTCCATTTTACCCAATTTTAATCTTTTATGCAACAGAAGAAATGAGAAATTGCAAATGAGGTAACTTGGAAACCATTTATCACCAACTTTCCTGTTACTACGAACATCTGTTCCTCTCCACAGCTTCATCCCATTTTATCACAAAGGCTCACAGAGTTCTAGTCACTGTTCCCTAAATACCCTGCTCTTTCCTTTCCACCCTCTCCTATTTGCTCAACGTTCACCTCCCAAGTCTTACTTCGTCCTTTCAGCGCAATCATTCACCCAAAAACTATCGACACAGGTAACCAAGGATGGCTTGGCCACGCGCGTCAGCGGCACAGCCGGGTCCCGAGTACCACTTCCTAGGTCTGTATCACTAAGGTTCTCGGCGGCAGCGATGCACGAGCTGCATTCCCATCTTCTGGGGTTTTCCCTGCCTGTTGTAGGACGTGGCTTTCGTCCAGACAGTACATGCTCCCCGCCACACCGACTGTCCCTCCGCCCCCGGAGCGGGGCGCCCCCGGAGGCAGCAGTCACCGCGCTAACAGGGCTGGGGACCCTGCGGCGCTCACGGGGCGGGACGGCCCACCGCCCGCCGGCCGGGACCCCGGGTGTAGCTCCTCCCCTCCGGCCTGGCTCCCGGCCCAGGGCTCGCCTGGCCGCCCCCCGCGGAGCCTTCGCGAGCGCGGCGCCCGCCCACCGGGACGCCCCCTCCCCACAGGCCGACTCCGAAACCGACGCCACCGAGAGCGCGCCCGCCGCGAGAACACACTCCCGGGCCGGTCTGCCCGTTAGCCCGCCAACGAAGCCCCTCAGCCCTCCAGCCCTGCGCCCCTCCCGGGCCTCAGACTCCTCGCCGCCCCCCTGCCCACACCCGCCCGCCGCCCCCTGCCCCCCCTCGCCAGCCCCCACCCGCCTCCCCGCCGGCCCTCCGCCGCCCCCCGCGCCGACCTCTTGCTTCCGAAAAGCGCGCGGGCCGCGTGCGCCTGCGCTCTGTTGCCGGCTCGGCCCCGCTGTGCGTGCGTGCGTGCATTCATACGCCTGTACGAGCGTGAGCGTGCGACGGGGCGGGGGAGCGTGGCGGGGCGCGAGCGCCCGGTGGGCGGGGCGCAGGGGCGGGGCAGCGTTGCTCTCCCGGGAGGGGTCCGAGCCCCAGACACGCCCCAGATACGCCCTCAGACACGCCCCCGAGGCTCCGCGGCCGAGCGCCCCTACAGGCGCGTACGTAGGTGCATACTTGCCCCTCGGGAGGGGCTCCTCTCCCCCACACGCATTTTTAGACCGAATCTGGGAATTGGAATCTGCATCTCGGTTCGCGCCCTCTCCCGGCCGGCGCGTCCCTTTCCTCCCTGCTGCCCTGGGGACACGGTCCTGGAAGACCGGGAAGCGCGCCCTTCTTCCAGCGGACTGTGTCCTGGGGCAGGACGAGGAACGGAATAACCCTCACAGCGACCTACGGGTCGTTGGTGTCACCGCGTCACCTGGGAAATGTGGAGGTCTGATGGCGTGACCTGACGGGGTCCCGAAGGACCGTCTTCCCACCTTGTCACCCTGCCGTCTTCCTCCCCGGCTGGTCGCCTCCGTGTCCCAAGGGCGCCCCCAACAACCCAGGGAACCAGCTCACACAACCCTGTTTAAAGCGAGGAGGGGCCGGACTGGGGAAGAACCTTTCCCCTGAGTACTTCTGTCTGGGAAAAGGAGCCATTCCTCGGAAAGCCCCAGTGCCTTCTCCTCTCCTTGGTTCCCGGGTCCTGTGGGTGCCCCTTCCCCGGAAAGTGAGAGGCACCGGGAATGGAGAAAATGGACTGTCCAGGAGCAATTAACAGCACATGACATTGAAGTGCAAGACCTAAGAAGTGTGAGGCAAAACATTTCTTAAGACCTTTCTTTTAAGATTTTTTAAAATGGGCACAAACTAAACAAAAGGGAATGATTGGACATACCTTTTTAAAAATAGACAAGGGAAAATGACAGCTTACAATTCATCTCTTGGCTTAGATAGTAATAAAAGACCTTTTTATTCTAATTCTCCATAATTTATTAACTAATTTGCTAATTATTATAATTACCCAGAATAAAAATAAAAGAAAATGAAAACCATTATCTCAAGACCAGCTCAGTTGTATGCTTGCTAGCTATTTTTTTACTTGTATGTTTAGAAATCACCATATAAATAATCTTTGGGTAATTAGCAATTTTTGGTTTTTTTATCACCAAAATTTTAGTGATAGCATTTTGGAGAATTCATGTAGACCACCGTCTTATCCTCCTAAGAGTATTGTTCACATACTGAAGTATATTTATTGTTGCCACTATTAAACTTTTTCCACTAGCGTTGCCACTTTACTTTTGTGTGTCTGATAGAAAAGCATTTCCCAATCCGGCAGTTTTTTCTTCCTGCATAGCTGGCAAAATCTAACTCAATTCCGTACCCTCTCTGAACTTCAACCTCCTCCTCATCTATGAAACAGGAATAAGCATCTCTAACTCAGGATGCTGTCATAAGAGTTATGATTAATATGAGATCTAATGATTAAATTATCAAAGCAGAAGCTGGCACATTGCAGACATTCAACAGAAGCTGTGATGCTATATTTATTGCTACTATTAATACTATTTGGGGGATCCAAACCCTTAAGCCATAGCAAGACGTTTTCGTCTTTTACAAACGGGATATTTCAGAATAATGTTATAATACTTTAGCATAATTTGTAGGAGTTTAGCACTTGAGCTATGCAGGTCTTAAACTTTCCTTCTGAGACCATAGGTTGTTTTGTTTTGTTTTCTCCTGGGGAGAAATTTTTGAACCTGCAAAGGAAGAAGTTTTCACTTAGAGCAGAGTGCCAGTTCTTGGCGCAAGGGATTCTGGGAGCTGGCTGCTCATTTCCATATTCATGAATATTATCAACACGGTCTCCAACAAATGCCAATGCACACTTCAGTAATCTCATTTGTTTTTGAGCAGAGGGAGACTATGGCCCCAAATAATGTGCATCCCCGTGTACAAGGAGAGTCACTTTAATTTTTTTTTTTTTTTTTTTTTTTTTTTTTTGTGGTATGCGGGCCTCACTGTTGTGGCCTCTCCCGTTGTGGAGCACAGGCTCCGGACGCTCAGGCTCAGCGGCCATGGCTCACGGGCCCAGCCGCTCCGCGGCATGTGGGATCTTCCCAGACCGGGGCACGAACCCGTGTCCCCTGCATCGGCAGGCGGATTCTCAACCACTGCGCCACCAGGGAAGCCCTCACTTTAATTTTAAAAGAGGTGTGTGTGTAGGTCCAAGGATGTGGACTGGGTAGGGGGGATGTGGAAGCAGACAGGACAAGAGTAAATTCCTTCTTGGTGGGACTCCTGAGCGTGGCTAGACTCTGACTGATGTCCAGCGTTAAGGAAGAAGGCGGAATGAAGATGGAGGACCGAGGGGATGGGTTCCTGCCTCCACCGAAGGAGTAAGGGGTGTGTGGACCTGCAGTGACTGAGATGTGCAACGCCAGCAAAAGGTTTTCCCTGACTGCGCTGAATGACCCGTGAGGGCTCTGATGGGCTCCCTGGCATCACAATCATAAACAGAGCTGGTGAGTGGGGAGATGGGCCTCCCCTGAAATGGGACGGGCAGAGAGGGGAAGGAACCCTCTGCTTCGGTTGTTCTCCTCCAGAGCATCACTGCCAACCTGAGTCCGTACTTCTGGTGCTTCCGGTTTGATACCATATGTTGTGAGTTGAATCGTATCCCGCCAAAAGACATGTCCACGTCCTAACCTCCAGTACCTGTGAATGTCACCTTGCTTGGAAACAGGGTCTGTGCAGAGGTCATCGAGTTAACACGAGGTTATACGGAATTGAGATGAACTCTAATCCAGTGTGACTGAGGTTTTTATAAAGAAGAAGAGTAGAGACACAGAGAGAAGACAGCCAAGTGAAAACAGAGGCAGAGGTGGAAATTATGCAGCCACAAGCCAAGCAACATCTGGGGTGCCAGAGGCTGGAATAGGAAAAGAGGGATCCTCCGTGGAGGCTTTGGAGGGAGCATGGCCGGGCTGACACCTTCACTTCCGGATCCTGGCTTCCAGAACTCTGAGAGAGCAAATTTCTGTTCCTTTAAGCGGCCCTAGGAAACTAACACAATGTATTGCTATGGCAGAGGGGTGGTGGAGTCAGCTTTCCAGAGTTCAAATCCTGGCTCCACTACTCATGATCTACTTCCAAGGGCCCTTGGGAGGATAAATGGACTTGACATCTGAAGGGCTTTCAGAACAGAGCCTGGGCCCCGGAAACACCGCCCAAGTGCCGGGCGTTGTTATCGCAGGGCAAGCCCTTTGCTCAACACGGGTTGCCCAGGTTAGAGCTTGTCACTGAAAAATAACCCATGCTGATGGTGGTGTTTCTACTTTGTAACTTAGCCAGATTCCCTTATTTTCATAGACTGTTGGAATCTCAGATACAGAAGAGAGCTTAATGGTCATGTACTGTAGTTTTCAGTCCCTTGGAGATGTTTCCTGCACCATTTCTCAACCGTTGACTTTCCTGTCACCAACGAACACCCACAGTGGTGGAGAATTTACTGCCCTGTAAGAAAACACATTCTATTTGACGACTGGCTGATTTTCACGTTGGAAAAATCTGTCTCCCTCTGTACCACTTGCTCTTTGGAGGCATGAAGGCCCTTCATGTCAGAGTGAGTGTAAAATTTGAAGACAGCTACCAAGTAAGGCCTCTCTGTGTCTTTCCCAGTAGACATCCTTCGTCTTAACCCTCCCAATGTGACTTGGTTCCTCTGTGACACCTGGGGATATTGCCATCTCTTACCTGTGGCGGGGTCTGGATTTGACTTCAACATTCTGGACGTTTTTGGATCCACCCAATTTGCATCTCTGCCTGTATCACACTCAACTTTCTCTACAGTGGTAGTTCCAAATTTATCCAGTTTATGCAAGCAAATGACTCTCACTGCTTTCTTATTAATTTTTTCGATTACTTATTACAAGTATAGGTGACGGCAAATGACACAGAGATACTGAAGAAATAGATTTCAATATCAAATGCAGTAAAAAAAAAAAAAAGCAAAAAGATTTGATATTTGAGGATTTACGTGATTCAGAGAAGCAAAAAACAATCCTTAGCTCAAAAAGCCATTGGGCAATTTCCATTCCTTTCCTCAAAAACAGGCTTTCTGAATAAAAGATCAGCAACAGGGCTTCCTTGGTGGCACAGCGGTTGAGAGTCCGCCTGCCGATGCAGGGGACACGGGTTCGTGCCCCAGTCTGGGAGGATCCACATGCCACGGAGCTGCTGGGCCCGTGAGCCGTGGCCGCTGAGCCTGCGCGTCCGGAGCCTGTGCTCCGCAACAGGAGAGGACACAACAGTGAGCACCCGCGAACCGCAAAAAAAAAAAAAAAGAAAAAAGAAAAAAAACATCAGCAACATTTGTTGCTAATTTGCTGAGTCTGTTGGACTCCCAGGTTAAGGGGCACAGGTGTGAAGTCGATGGATGATTGATACCTGCTTCCTCTGGGGTCTTCCTCTGTTTCCCCTGTGATGTTCAAGGGGCCACCCAGTGACAAACTGCCTCTCCTTTTTAAAAGTTATTATTTTTTAATTTAATTTTTATTTTATATTGGGGTATAGTTGATGTACAATGTTGTGTTACTTTCAGGTGTACAGCACAGTGATTCAGTTATATTAAGTTATATTCTTTTTCAGATTCTTTTCCCATATAGGTTATTACAGAGTATTGAATAGAGTTCCCTGTGCTATACCATTGATGCTTGTTGGGTATCTACTTTATCTATAGTAGTGTGTGTATGTTACTCCCAAACTCGTAATTTATCCTCCCCCGACCCCCACTTTTACCCTTTGTTAACCACAAGTTTGTTTTGGAAGTCTGTGAGTCTGTTTCTGTTTTGTAAATAAGTTCATTTGTATCCTCTTTCTAGATTCCACATATAAGTGATATCATACGATATCTGTCTTTTTCTGTCTGACTTACGTCACTCGGTATGATGATCTCTAGGTCCGTCCACGTTGCTGCAAATGGCATCATTTCATTCTTTTTAATGGCTGAGTAATATTCCTGCTTCTCCGTTTTATCTGGGCTGTTCTACAGATTCCTCTTGTGACTGGCATGGAGTCAGCCGAATGCCAGTCTCTGGTTTCAGGAAGTTTGGCTGTTGGCTGCACGTTAGGGAGGAGGCATGTGATTCCAGGAGATCCCTTAGGTCTGATACTATAAGAACTATGTATTTGGTCTGTGTCCTGGTTCCTGACACAGAGCTCCTAAATCCCTTGGGATCTGTGCGTAACAGGAACCTCTTTTGTTCTAAGGAGGCTACTCTTGGCAGGTCCCTAGAGAGGGTAAGGATGGAGGCGGTCACCATGGTGAGAGGGTTGGAACATTTAGCCCCATCCCAGCCCCAACCTTGGAGCAGGGGAGAGGGGGCCAGAGACTGAGAGAATCACAATGGCCAATGATGTAATCAACCAGTGACTTACTGGAAACCCCATAAACATCCCTCATCGACAGGGTTTGGAGCACAGGTCGGTGAGCACATCAGGCTGCTTGGAGAGCAGTGCCCTCTGGGAGGGCATGGGAGCGCCGCACCCCCTCCCCCTGCCCTGCCCTGCCCTATGCCTCTCTTCTCTCTGGCTCTTCCTGAGTTGTATCCTTCATCATAAGCTGTTAAATGTAAGCAAAGTGACTTCCTGAGTTCTGTGATCTGTTCTGGCCAACTGTAGACCCTGATGAGGGCATGATGGGAAGCCCCAGTCTATAGCGGGTCAGTCAGGAGTACAGGAGGTGCCGGGCTTGTGGTGAGGTGAGAGTGTCTTGTGGGACCAAGCCTTTAACCCGTGCAGTAAGGTGCTGTCAGACAGATGGAGAAGTGATGTTAGAAAAGACTCCATGTTTTTGGTGCCAGGAGGGAAAACCTTTTCATTTGGTGTCAGAAGTGTCATAAGTAAAAACTGTTTTCTTGGTATCAAGAGGTTAGTTGTGTAGAGATTGATCTGGGATTTTCCCAGCGCTAACTGGAGGTGCCCGTTATCAGGAGATGCTATCCGGTTCCAGTACCAGCGGTGGTCTGCGTGCTACGTGGTGACACTAGATTGAATATAGGTTTAGATGAAGATGCTGTATGGATGGATTAGGCTTTGTAATCCAGACCTCCAAAAACATCCCCCCATTGGGCTATTTGGGGATTGTCTGGTTAGGGTCAGGGTCCAGGACTCTACCCTGGGAGGTGAAGGCGGGCTTCTCCCAGAAGGGAGTGAATGTCCTCACTGCCAGTTTTCCTGAGAAAAGGCTCATCCAGGGAGCAGACAGCACACTTGACAGCGGAGGGTGGGGTGGGGAAGGGTGCCGCGTTCCAGTCCTCATGCGGACAAGTCACTAGGCCTCTTGGTGTCTCAGTTTCCTCATCTATAAAATGGGAATAATAGTTGAGGACCTTAAAATAAGTATTAAATAAGTTAATATTATAAATATTTACAACGGTGCCTGGCATAGAGCACATGGCATGAGGATGTGTGTTAAATAAACTGGGGGGAAGTATGTCCTCCTGTTTCTAGGCTGGGTGGTTTGGGGTCTGATCGCTATGTTATGGAGATGCCTGGAGAGAGGTCTGGAGGTGGAGTGAATTGTCATGCGTCACCTAGAAATGAGCCAGAAGTCGGGCAAGCTTCTATGCCTGCTGGCTCTGCACCTGAGCTGATGTCTGAGAACCCCCGACGAAGTCACCCAGCCCGTTCAGAAGGGGGCTTTTCATCATTCAGCTAACTTCCTGCCCCCTGTCTGTGCACATCTCCCAGCAGCAAACCTACTGTCATCTGCCGCCTGGTCTCCTGCCTCGAACTAAATCTCAGTCGTCACAAAGTGCATTTGTGGACGGGCTGGGTGGAGCTGCCCCCAAAAGGCTGAGGGCTGCATTGGTGACTCAGTGACCCCACCTGGGAGCCCTGCAGCAATCTCAACTCAAGAGCACACTCGGGTGCAGACAGCCTCGCTGTAAAATGCAGGCACCTCAGCCCCGACACAGCGGCCTGATCGCTCGGCCTCTTACAGCTCCTAACGCGGTGGCCCCAGTGGGTCCCCGTGGCCCGTCCCACACCCCCGCGCCGTGCTGGAGGCCAGGTCTGCTCCACTGACGGGTAGTGATCAGATGAAGAAACCAAGGCTCCAGAAGTCTTTCCCATCACGCCAGCAGAACTTGGTCTCTGGCTATGTCTTGGTTCCGAATTCATTTCTTTAGAAGTTGGAGTCATCTCCAAATAAAACTTGTGTGTTGTTATTGCATCAAGAAGAGTGCCTGACATATACTAGGCACTCCATAAACATTTGCTGATTGAATACCGTTTAAAGAATGCCGCATTGTTGGCTGTTTTGAAACAGTCAATTAGCTACAATGTAGAACAGGATGCCTTCCAGATACAATTACGGTTACACTTCTCGTTGTTTATTAAGCATTAAGTCACATGACAGAACAATTTAAAGACAATGGATATAATCACAAGTCCCATAAATATAGATCGCCCCGGAAGATATTTCAATAAGCCTTTACCACCACTGACAACTTCAGGGGCACAGAAACTGATGATTTTTTCATCAACAAAAGTCACAGCCAAATAATGAATAAAAGCTATATCCACTGGGGTTAACTTACAGCAAATATTTCTTCATTGATGAGAGGCTGAACAGATGTAATCACGAGGTTCTTTCTGGATAACTTTGGAGAAAGAAGCATGGGTGGGCCACATTCAGACGTGGTTCCATGGAGCTGGAATGATACATCTTCTCCTCTCATTCCAGTATTCAGATCACTTCAACTTTTGATCTCTACAGGAAAAAAAAGAACATGAATATATATGGCTGTATTCAAAAAAATGTAAAAATCATTTCTGCCACTGAGTTCAGCAAACACTACAAATCAGGCTCTCTTCCCCCGGGAGAGGCTTTTACCAGTACAACACTGATTACACGCAATAGACATTCGGAAGACTTAGCACTGTACGTAACACAAAATAAAACGAAAATTAAGTTAAATATTTTTAATTGTTTACTGAGCTCTTAATATGTGCTTATGTCTCTTTTTTTTTTTTTTTTTTTTTTTTTTTTTTTTTTTTTGCGGTATGCGGGCCTCTCACTGCTGTGGCCTCTCCCGTTGCGGAGCACAGGCTCCGGACGCGCAGGCCCAGCGGCCATGGCTCACGGGCTCAGTTGCTCCGCGGCATGTGGGATCCTCCCGGACCAGGGCACGAACCCGTGACCCCTGCATCGGCAGGCGGACTCTCAACCACTGCGCCACCAGGGAAGCCCTGTGCTTATGTCTCTTTTAGGCACTGTATAATGTACTGCTAGAAGAGGACAGGCTGCTAAATGAGAGAACAGCTTAGACCGTGTCCAGAGGATGTGGAGAGAAAGCGTTTGTCACTGCATTCATCAAAGCTGTAGCAGTGGCTACTGCGACCACCTCCATCTCCATCAGACTCTTATTCATCTTTATTTCCCCCAGATTTTGTACAATTCCTGGCAGAATGGATGCTTATTGGCTAAGTGATTGAATAGATTAGTTTGATCATGCTGTAATAAGGTAATAAATATACAATAGGTTATATATCACATTAAAAAAGTGATTTTTAAAGGATTCAACTGACTGGTTGATTGAGTCAGGTTACTGTGGGTAAACTTGGCCAAAATACTCATTACCATCTTTTTCGTTTTCTCCGAGCGTGTACCTTTAACAATGAAGCAAGTAACACCTAATTTTAAAATACTAAATAAAATAGTGTAGTTGCACACACACACACACACACACACAAAATGTAAAAATTAGAACTTTGTATACTCCTCATTTGAACACAAAGAATGAATATACTCTTTCTCCAACTGTACAATGGAAAAGAGTTTGAACTGGAAGAAATGAGTTTTTATTGCCAATCTGGCGTCTCTATGATACATTTTATTAATATCAACTAGAATCTTGGTCCAATTTCCTACCTTTTGTCAAATAGAAATAGTTCCTTCTTTCTCGCCAAACTATGACCACTGGATTTGATATAACCTTACGAAAGCACAAGTAAAACCAAGGTATTAAGATTTTCATCACTCTAATTAATCTGACCAAAACATGCATTGTGATTTCCTGCTGTATCCTACATTTTAAAAAAATTAAATCCTTTTGTTTTTAGCTTTGGAATTGATAGTAAGTATAATGACTCCACAGTAATTGTGACTTCTGTTGGAAACATGCCTCTGTTTCTCATCATTTTTCTGAGCTACAGTCTCTTTCTGTGTTGTTTGGGGCATATGGGAATAAGATATGACGAGATACACAAACATAGGGCTGCAGAAATGTTCCTCTGGAGTTTTTGCCTGATGTGATTTTGTTTTTTTGTCTTTTTTTTTTGTTCTTTTGCTTTTGTTTTTGTTTGTTTTTTAACATCTTTATTGGAGTATAATTGCTTTACAATGGTGTGTTAGTTTCTGCTGTATAACAAAGTGGATCAGTTATGCATATACATATGTTCCCATATCTCTTCCCTCTTGCGTCTCCCTCCCTCCCACCCTCCCTATCCCACCCCTCTAGGTGGTCACAGAGCACCGAGCTGATCTCCCTGTGCTATGCGGCTGCTTCCCACTAACTAGCTATTTTACCTTTGCTAGTGTCTATATGTCCATGCCACTCTCTCACTTCATCCCAGCTTACCCTTCCCCCTCCCCATGTCCTCAAGTCCATTCTCTAGTAGGTCTGTGTCTTTATTCCTGTCTTACCCCTAGGTTCTTCATGACATTTTTTTCTTAGATTCCATATATGTGTGTTAGCATTCGGTATTTGTTTTTCTCCTTCTGACTTACTTTACTCTGTATGACAGACTCCAGGTCAGTCCACCTCACTACAAATAACTCAATTTCGTTTCTTTTTATGGCTGAGTAATATTCCATTGTATATATGTGCCACATCTTCTTTATCCATTCATCTATCGATGGACACTTAGGTTGCTTCCATCTTCTGTCTACTGTAAATAGAGCTGCAATGAACATTTTGGTACATGACTCTTTTTGAATTATGGTTTTCTCAGGGTATATGCCCAGTAGTGGGATTGCTTTGCTGGGTTGTATGGTAGTTCTATCTGTAGTTTTTTAAGGAACCTCCATACTGTTCTCCATAGTGGCTGTATCCATTTACATTCCCACCAGCAGTGCAAGAGGGTTCCCTTTTCTCCACACCCTCTCCAGCATTTATTGTTTCTAGATTTTTTGATGATGGCCATTCTGACCAGTGTGAGATGATATCTCATTGTAGTTTTGATTTGAATTTCTCTAATGATTAATGATGTTGAGCATTCTTTCATGTGTTTGTTGGCAATCTGTATATCTTCTTTGGAGAAATGTCTATTTAGGTCTTCTGCCCATTTTTGGATTGGGCTGTTTGTTTTTTTGTTATTGAGCTGCATGAGCTGCTTGTAAATTTTGGAGATTAATCTTTTGTCCGTTGCTTCATTTGCAAATATTTTTTCCCATTCTGAGGGTTGTCTTTTGGTCTTGTTTATGGTTTCCTTTGCTGTGCAAAAGCTTTTAAGTTTCATTAGGTGCCATTTGTTTATTTTTGTTTTTATTTCCATTTCTCTAGGAGGTGGGTCAAAAAGGATCTTGCTGTGATTTTGTTTTGTATATATCTTATTCCCCTCCCCCCACACACACACCCACCACACACACCCATGCTTATTGCGGAGGAGTGGAATAATCTGGACCTATGGGCCTCTTCCCAACACCTTTCAGAGATGCTCAAGCTGTAACTGTGGCATTGCTCTGGGAAGGGTGGACCCTCAGCTTCCGAGCATCTGACCTTTAGGAAAGGGCTTTGCCGAGCCAGGAGGAGGACCTGGTGTTTCAGGACATGTCCTGACAGAGGAGGTAGGTCTCTGACCTCACAGGTCAGAAGCCTGGATGGACCTCTCACATAAATGTAACAGTATTTAGCTTTTGATCTTTTTGAGCACTGTAGTATCTCAGATATTCACAGTTAAAATTAAGAGCCCAGAAGATCAAGTTGTATGCAGTCAGTAGACAAATCCCATTGCACACTTAGGTTCTGCATCCCCCGCGGGTGACGACAGATGGGCAGTGAGCAGGAAGAGAGAGAAAGAAAAGCAGAAGCTCCCACTACCTGCCTCCTCCAAGTGGGGCACACGGCAGAGACAGAAAGCAAGGCGGTGGACAAACTCTAGTGGAACGATTCCTAAAATAGCTTAATGCCGAGGCTCTGAAGACTCTTATGGTTCAATAGACATCATTCCAACCTGTTGCCAACACTGCGTTTGTGCAGATATTTTCCTTAGAAGTCACCTGCCCGCTGTCTTCAGGGTTCCTGTAACTGACGCCCAGTATTCTAGACATTTCCTTTCTCTGAACCATCATGAATTTGGTCCTTCCTGACAGCAAACCAGCAGTCATGTCAAATTCCTTTTTGAATGTTTTCATTCATTTTCAGTTATCTACCATTTGCCAGTTTAATGTATAAGCTGGTTGTGATCGTAAGTTGCCTCAATGCAAACTCAAGAAAGCTGAGGGGAGATCACAGGCATATGTGATTGATGGTCTCGAATAAAAGAATACAAAGCAGAAATCTATCAAAGTTACTAACGATTCACTACAGGCTATGTTCCCTCCACTTCTCCGGACCAGAGAGGGCCTGGTTGCTGTTCTTTCTTTTTTTAATGGAGAGTATTTTATTTTATTTAGTTTTTGGCCGCACTGCGCGGCACGTGGGATCTGAGTTCCCCAACCAGGGATGGAACCCGTGCTCACTGAATTGGAAGAGCGGAGTCCTAACCGCTGGACCACCAGGGAAGTCCCGATAGGGCCTGGGTTTAGCCCCCTCTTTATATGGTGGAGGAAATCCGGCCCCCGCAGCACAGCTTACCCGCCTTTTCCTCCTTCTGTGCTCCCAGCAGGTCGGTCGCCAGCGCTCGGATGTGCTCCCAGGCCAGCTGCACGTGGGCCGACTCCACCGTCCGCGAGCAGATAGCAAAACGCAGCACGAACTGGTCTCTCAGGTGGCAGGGAACCAAGTGGATTTTCTTGGCACTGTTTATTCTGTCCAGAAGAGCTTCGTTCAGTTTGTTGGAGCCCTGCAGGGATCGAGAGAGAGGGGCAGTGCTCAGACCTGTGGGGATCCAAACACTCACCACCAAGTGAGGCCAGCGTTGGGTGACGCGGCCCCAGATCAGCGAGGGAGTCACCTCACCACTGGCCTTTCGTCTGCAATGGTAGAAAATTCAACTAAGTGATCGTTACGTGGCCCTGAAAGACGGCAGCCCTCCCACAAGGCAACTTCTTCATGTTCTAGCGTGCTGTCAAAAGATGAGCCTCCCGTGATCCAGGTTTTTAAAGAAAATAATGAAGATTCCTAGACATGTTATCTACAAATCGATGAGCTTAAAGAGCAGAACTGTTTAAGGGCACCAGTGAAGAGAAACGTTCAGGAGAATTCTCAACAATACAGTAAGTCCCCTACGTACGAACTGTCAAAGATGCAAACGTGCACGTCCAGTCATGTAAGCTAGTTCGTGTGTCTCGCGTACGCCGTCGAGTGCGTGCATCCTCTACAAGCAGTTGTGTGTCTGTGTACTTTACTGTACAGGACTGTACAGTGTACAGCAGTACGGTATCTTTATTTCAAGCCCAGGCTGTCTACAAGCAAGCGTAAGAGCAGCGGTATACAGCCAACTGTGTTAGTTGGGTACCTAGGCTAGCTTCGTTGGACTTACGATCAAATTGGACTTACAATCAAGTTGGACTTACGGATGTGCTCTCTGAACAGAACTTGTTCCTATCGTAGGGGAACTTCACTGTATAGCAAATGAAGCGTAATAGTCAACTTCTTGCTAGGATCTGGGAAAACTGTCCATGAACTATGGGCCGAGGGACCACTGGTGGACCTCCCTCGGGAAAGGAGCAGCCCAGCAGCCTCGGGCAGGGAGACTGGGGGCCCACGCCTCACACTAACCGGATGGGAGGCGCGTGTCGCACAGACCTGGGAGCCGTCCCTCTCCTGCCTGGTCAGTCCCGTTACTCCTCTAGCCGCCCCCAGCCCTCTCGGTCTTCGTTCTGTTTCCAGGCAATGACTCCACCCCCATGCGCCTTATAGTTGTTGCAGAAGGGTCTGGAAGTGGGGCCCAGAGTCCTGGGTCACGGGACCCTCAGTGGATTACACTGTTCCTGTT
Organism: Kogia breviceps; assembly: GCF_026419965.1. NCBI lineage: Eukaryota > Metazoa > Chordata > Mammalia > Artiodactyla > Physeteridae > Kogia > Kogia breviceps. The sequence continues at coordinate 112,250,773 of NC_081318.1, read as the reverse complement.
CTTATTCCATCTCAAGGGCAGGGAGGATGGTGGGAAGGGAAGTGTCCTGGTTGGCCGGACGCCAGACAGAGGCCTTGCGTCCCTGCAGGGCCTCCCGGCCGCTGGCTGATGGCCTGCACGGGGCTCCAGCTGATGCCCCGTGGACAGTGCATGGGCCAAAGGCCACTCAGAAACTGCTGACGTGCACCAGGTCCAGACAGAGCTGGACCTGCTCGAGGATGAGGATGAGAAGGAAGAAACGATGGTACGAAAGGATGGAATTTCACCAGGAAGACATCACAGAAGAGCAAACACCTGAAAATTACGTGTGTAGGAAGTAAACGCAAGTCACTTAGGAAAAATCTGCTTGCCATTTTCGAAAGGATTGGACAAGATGTATTTTCTACGAGATAGAGGCAAAGAGCCAAACAGAGAAATCCGTCTGAGATGTAACAACAGAAGCAACAGCGAAGACGGACTGAGCGGGTGCAGATTGGTATCAGGGAGGCTGGCTGAGAGGAGGCGGGGGAAGGAAATTGGTGCCATGGCAACAGCTTACCCACTTCAGGTCAAATAAAGAGCACGCACACGGTGAGCCATGGACGATGGAGAGGACTTGACATCCAGAATGGGCAGCCATGGGGCGAGGAATAGAATAACAAGAGAGCAGATGTGGGGGCCAGAGAGCGAGCCACGACGCCCGGATAACTCCCTCCCTGAGGAGAAACTGGGTTCGTGGAATGGAAGTCACAAGTTTCCCCAAAGACATGTTTTGCTTTCTGAAAAGCCCCCGGGCTTCCTGGGCGGGAGGACACACCGTGCTGCCCGGGGGGAAGAGTGGGCAGGGCACACACAGGTGGCTTTGGTGCCCTCGTAAATGAGCAGGAGAAAATAAAAGCCTTGACTCTGACAACATTACGCTCAGTGAAAGAAGCCAGTCGCAAGAGGCAGCACACTGACGATGCCACGGATGTGACCGTCCAGAGCAGACAGGTCCATAGGGACAGGAAGCGGGTCCGTGGCCCGAAGGATGGGGCCTGGGGCGAGTGCTGGTGGGTGTGGGCTCTCTTTGGGGGGAAATGAAGATGTTCTGAAGTTAGATTGTTGTGAAGGCTGTGCAACCCCGTGGACAGGCTACAAATCATTGAAATGTGTACTTTATATGGACAAAGGGTATGGCACGTGGATTATATCTCAATAAAACGGCTAAAAAGGAAAGAATTTAAATCCTTCAGGAACAGTGTCAGTAAAAGCAAAAACAACTGATAGATGGCGAGCAAGTCCAAGCACACTTGCCGCCAACGCCAGCGCGGACTGAACTGCCCCCTCCGGTCACCCCCGGGACCTTGCGCCAGGCTCTGTACACCTGCGCTCAGGTGTCTCTGAGTGACGCGCTGCAGGGACCTCACGTCTCCCTGCCAGCTCTTGTGTCGGGACTCTGCTCTCTCTCTCCTGCTTCCAGGCTTTTCCATGGCTGGTTCCTGCCGGCCTTCAAAGCCCCAAGAATCACTGAGGGGAAGGGAAGGGGGGCGTGAGGGGCCATGTTTGGATGGGCAGCGCCCTGCCAAGTCCATGGCTCCTTCTCCTGCTGCGCTTTGTGGACTCGGACAAGAAGGCCTGTGGGTGGTGTCAATTCTGCAAACAGAAAGCTAGCCGGAGAGCAGGCAGGGCGTTAGGCCCCAACCGGCTTCCTTTCACACAGGGCAGGTTACTGAGGGGCCTGTGCGTGCAGCTCCTCTTGGGGTCTTTGGAGCAAAGACCATGTAGGGGTCATGTAGGGGTCAGCGGGTCCCGGGGGGGCCCAAGACTGGCTTCTCACAGGCTCCCAGGTGATGCCCGTGCTTGTCTGGGGACCACGCTCGGACCCGTGAGCCCGTGGGCGGGTCAGTCCTTGCAGGGTTCCAGTGGCAGGGAGGGAGGCGTAGAGAAGATGGCAAGCATCCTCGGGCCGGGTCTACACAGGCAAGAAGTCTGAGCACCAGCGAGAAGGGTAGGTGTCCCCGGAAGTCAAGGCAGGGAGGTGGGAACAGCAGGCTGGAAAATTCGGGGGGAATCCACGGTCTCTGGGGGAGCTCGGGCGAGTTTTGGAACATGGACATAATGAAAGAGAGTCTCCTCTCTGTCATACTCAAAGAAAATTCAGACGGCTAAGTCGACTTAGACGTACCTTTAGCCGGAAACAGACCAGCCCCAGAGTGACTTCCGCACAGATTTCAAAGCGCGGGTCCTGGTGCACCAAGGCCTCGAATTCGTGGGACAGCTGGACGTGCTGCAAAGGGAAGGGACATCTGTCTGAGTTTCTCATCACCACTTGGTTCAGAGCTCAGCCACCTAGAAAACCATATTAGACCACACGTCTAATATAATTCATTGATAAGCTTTAGCCATTTTCTTCAGCACTGATGTCACCCACTCGCCAGCTTTCCCCATGCAGCTTGAGAAACTGGCTACCAGGAGAAAAGGGCGGAAGTTTTCAGAAAAACACCCCTTGTCATCTTCTGCTCAGGGGGCTGTTTTCATCCCACCAAATGATCTCTTATAATTTTAGGACAAATGCTGTCAAGAGGGATTTAAACATTCCAGAAGAGAAACAGTGGCCGACGTTGGCTGGGGAGCGGAGCACCTCCCCATCGTGCTGTCGTGCTGACCCGCGGACCCCACAATCACGCCCCTTCTGCAGACCAGGAGACCGAAGCTGATTCTGATACCAGAGCTCCGGGTCTGCCGCGGTCTGTCACGCCACAGCATCTGCCACCGGAGCTGAGAACCTCATCCGTCCAGGGCTGCCTGCTCTCCCTGAACCCACCCCCTTACTAGACGTCTCGATGTTTACAGAAACCAAAAGCTGATTCACACAGTATGTGATCTGAGAGCCAGCTGGCCCGGGGCTCGGCACACACGGAGCACGTCCTAAACCCCGGTATCCAGCACAGGGTCCCTGGCAGGGGCCCCGGGAGCATCTGAGCAGAGATCGTGCTGCTCCAGGTGTCGGGACAGACACCGTTTGAATGAGTCCCGGGTCCCCGGGCCCGGGACGAACTAGAGGGCTCCAGAGACTGTGCTGGCGGGGGCGCCCTCGAGCCGGGTCCTGAGGAGCTGCCCGCCTGCCGGGGTGTATCCGGCTCCGGCCACTCAGTCCCCTCCTGGGAAGGCAGGGCCGGTCCCTCTGAGGGAGGCTTGCGGGGCTTTTCAGGAAGCAGCGATGTGATCACACCCAGCTTCCCCTGAATCACTGTGGCGAGATAAACCACCTGTGTTTTGCCCTCTTTCCCCAGAGCAGCTGTGTCCTCATTACTTTTGAGCACAGGTCCTGCAGTGGGGGAGACCTCGTGAACTCATGCACACGGCCCTCCTTGTTCTTTTCCCCACAGACAGCCTCCAGGCGCTTGACAGCCCCCAGAGCAGCCTCGTAAGACGGATGCTCGTGTGTGTGTGGCACCGCAGGGGCCCGGGGCCACTGCCCGCTGCCACGTGCCCTGTCACAGGGGAGGGGCCTGGGGCCGTCCCCCCGCCCGAAGCTGCACCGTCACCAGAATGAGACATTGCAGGGTGCCCCGTCCCCGTGATGTCTGAGGACCTCTGTCCATCAAGGTGGGCCCTCAGGTGAGGAAGGACAGCAGGATGGGAGCTCCCAGCTGGAAATCGGCAGGCTTTCTGCAGCCAGTTAAGGGAGCAGGACTCCTCTGGACCCAGTGTCCTCAATTGTTAAAAAAAAAAAAAAAAAAAAAAAAAAGCAGGGTATACACACTACTCTATATAAAATAAACAAGAAGATCCTACTGTATAGCACAGGGAACTCTACTCAATATCTTGTAATAATCTATAATTGAAGAGAATCTGAAAAAAGAAGAGAGATATGTATGTATAACTGAATCACTTTGCTGTGCACCTGAAACTAACACAACATTGTAAACGACCTTTATTTCAATAAAATTTTAAAAAACAGAGCAGGGTCATGCGGCTTAGAGTCGATCCACGGTTCTCACATTTTAGCATACATCACAGCCACCTGTTTGCTTGTTAAATAGAGGTTACTGAAACCCACTCCGAGAGACCAAGGTCGCGCATGTGCTTCTGGCCGGGGGTGTGTTTGAGGACATGTAGCCCACGCAGCCCAATCTCTCCCATTCTGGCAGTTTTCTGGAGGAAAACCCACTACATCCTCATTACCGCCATTGTGGACTGGACCTCACTGTGGGCCAGCGGTGGCTCCAGTGGCAGCTAAGAGCGTTTGTCCCTTCGACAGTCTCCTGGAGTGATACCCTCCAGTCCCCGTGAAAGTGTCTAAAAGACCCAGAATCGTGCGTTGAGCGTCTTATAGATGCCCTACTCTCAACAGCCCAAACTTTCCCTTATAGTGGTTTATGAAGACATCTGACTTCCTTTCTAAAGTCTAAGACCTCCCTAATGTCACCCGGATAAATAATGAAAACAAACTCACCTTGCGGATATAGGCCTGCAGTCCCTTGACTCCGTACATCCTAAAAACAAACCACATCTTCAAAGAGCGGAACCTCCGGCCCAGCGGCAGCTGCCAGTGCTGAAATAAGATACAACACGGCACATCCGTGAGGGCTATGCGAAGGGGCTGGTTTCCTTTTTGACTCATGGCCTTGTCCGTTTGTCCTGAAGGCCCTGGAGGCCAGACCCTCCGGCTGCCATGCCCCATCCTGGATGGCAAAGCTGACAGCAGCAGAGTAAGCGGTCCGGCCGCCGGAGGCTCTCTTTACAGAGCTCCGAGGTGCTCGTGCAGGGCACGCGGGGGCCAGGCCGCGCTGCTAGGCTCAGGAGCCATCGTGAGCGGACGGGGGGAGGTACGGGCCTGCCCCACGGGGCTTACGACCCAGTGGGGCTGGGAGGGGGGCTGTTCACCGGTGTCTCTGCCTACAGGAAAGAGGACGGGGGCAGCAAAAGCCCACACCCTCTGCCGCGCGCTCCCCGTGACGTCCCAGCGCCATTCTCCAGAGCAACACGCATCCTCTTCCTGCCCCGCAGGCCGCCGTTCAACGACCTGCCGGACGCTATCACCAGAAAACACATCCGTCAACATGCGGGGCGTCTTGTGAGCTTTCCCTAGTGCTTCCTGAATTTGTCAGCTGCCTGGCTGTGACACCCTCCAATGGTTGTAAATGTACCAAAGCAAGAGAGGACACAGAAGGGAGAGAACTGAGGGGACATCTGGGAAGATACAATAGTGGCACTTCGTTGCGATTTTACACATAGGCACGTCCTACTGGAACTTATAAAGGAGGTGCCGGGGCTGACTTTCCTCCATCTTTGTTTACCGGAGTAAAAAGGCACACAGTTTGAGTGTTCATTCCACTGTCACCCTAAAATGCTGTCACCACCTCTCTGGAGTGGGGTAGGTTCCCCTGGGGCAGAGGTGCCCCGTGCACCCAGCCTTCGCCCCTCACCCCCGACCAGGCGTGAGTTCGGAGAGGAGGGGGCCCAAGGCTTGTTTGCCATTTGATTCCCAGCCCATCTCCCGGCTCACCGCAGCTGCCAGAGCCGTGCACGGCTCCTGCCTGGGGAAGGAGGCTTGTCACCAGAGCAGCCAGTTAAGAGGCTGTCGTCTGAGCGCTTCTTATGCCCTCTGACCCTTTGCTCGCCCACTGTCCCGGGGCTGCTGGCTCCTGGCACACAGCCTGAGCACACAGTGGAGGGACCGTCCCACCTTGCAGAGGAATCTCCCGAAAAGCACGGGCAGCATCACTTCCTCCTAACCTGAGACCTGCCATCCGTGGGCTCAGCAGAGCCGCCCACTGCCAGGCCCAGTCGCTAGTCAGGACCCAGTTAGAGGGTGTCCTCTTGTGGGACCCTGATCCTGAGAGGACCGGGAGGCTGCAGGAGCTACGGCCCATGACAGTACCCCGCACTGCATTCACATTTTGGATTACCACGGACCTGGACTCAGGGAGACAAATCTCCACTTACCCTGTAGTCAGTGATAAGCCCTGGAAAAGAGAAAGAAAAAGGAAACCAAAAGGAACCATTAGACACATTAGTTGATTTCCTGTCCAAGTCTTTTCCAACATCTCCTGAACCAGACATAAAATCACCGAGGGCAGGGCTGGGTGTTCTCTGAGCCACTTCCCAAGGTAACAGATTCAAGGGCGGTGGGGGGGATTCCAGAGAGCAAAGCATAGATGGAAGTGCCGAATTATGAATGGATTCCCACTCATTTCCCTTTCCGCACTTACATAAGCATGAAAATCTGAGCTTTCTCCTTGTGCCTGGTGGTAAATTGGCATTCAGATCATATACAGCCTTCATCATGCATTCATTCATGCATGGGAAGGTGAATTTGTGGTATAAAGAGCAATTAGAATGTAAAAAAGAATCAAACTTTTGATGGGTGTGAGCAAATACCCAGTGGGTATTCTTCGAGTCAGTTTCACTATCTGGGATTCAAATGGCTTCACAGGGGTTATGAACTAGTTTGTATTTTAGTCTCCCCTTGTGCCAAAAGCTGTAAAGCCAAAGATGGTACGGAGGAAAGAACGCTGGACAAAGAATTTCGTAGACAGAAGTTTCTACGTGGTAATCTTGGGCACAGAATCAGGTGGGGATTTAGAGAGGTGCGTTTTGGACACCTGATCCTCCAATATCGTCCAGAGGAGGCTCGCTGTGGCATGGCCTGGCGGGCCCTCACCAAGGTTATCTGGCATGAGCCGTCCACCTACCGCAATCCGCCACCCACTCTGATGGGCTGCATTGGGTCCACTGGGCACAGCGTTAGGGTTAGGGTTTAGGATTTAGGGTTAAGTGTTAGGATTAGGGTTAGGGGTTAAGTTTAGAGTTAGGGTTAGGGTTCTGGCTCACCTCTTTCCTATCTTCCAAATGTACAGTCTTTATAATGAAATAATTCATCTGAAAAATCTATATACCAGGTGCGGCCGCTCTTTTCCTATCATCTGCATTGTGACAGAAATTTCTGTCATAGAAAAAAAAATCCCACTTTTGTGGGTCACTCTTTGGCACACGTCCTACGAGACAACATATGTAAAAGTGCAAAGCAAACATAGGGGTGTACGGGAGCCGTAATCACTCCCACTGTTGCTGCTCTAATGTTGCTGCCACAGTGTTGACCCATCAGGGGAACAGCAGGGAGAGTGCCCCCAACTCCAGGGGTCTCAGGTTCTAGAAGGAGACCCATGACCAGTGAGCGTGATGGCTTCACATGCAGTGAAGGAGTCGTGGGGAGATGTGGGTTAGGGGCAGACAGCAGGCAGAGGGCACCTGCTCACATTGAGAGGCCTGGGAGGACCCCTGAGCGGGAGACTTTGGTCCTGGATCCCAGTGATGAGAGGGAGGCATCCCAGTGACCCACAGAAGGGACTGGGCTGCAGCCTGAGGAGCTGCGGGGTGTGGGGTGAGGGGCGGTCCACGTGGGCAGTCCTGAGTGGGTTTTTTAATAGCTCAGTAAGGAAGAGATTTCTTTATTGAATAGAAAGGATCGTTTAAAAAAACACTCTAGGGCTTCCCTGGTGGCGCAGTGGTTGAGAGTCTGCCTGCCGATGCGGGAGACGCGGGTTCATGCCCCGGTCCGGGAAGATCCCACGTGCTGTGGAGCGGCTGGGCCCGTGAGCCGTGGCCGCTGAGCCTGCGCGTCTGGAACCTGTGCTCCGCAGCGGGAGAGGCCACGGCAGTGAGAGGCCCGCGTAACACAAAATAATAATAATAATAATAATAATAATAATAAAATAAAATAAAAAAACACTCTAAACATATTTCATTTCAAATTACAGCAGGCTTAGCAGGAAAGTGAGATCCATCCAGATAATATGCCCTTATATCCAGTGGCCATATCAGTTTAAAGTTGATTTTGGGTGATTTACTTGGTAAACACAAAATGGGTCATGGGTCATTGTTTTTGTTGACTCATAGATTTTTTTAGGGAAAAAGTACAAATAACTAAGATTGTTCATCTTTAACAGCCATAGCCAATATTTCGATCAGAAACTGCCTTTCTACAAAAGTGGAATAAAATTACACTTTTTAAAAATTCCTGGAGCAATGAACTTTACTGAGATGGCTTAAACTCATTCTAAGAATTCCTTCTTGTTTTTTGGTTTTTTGGCCATGCCACATGGCTGCGGGATCCTAGTTCCGGGTCATTGGGGACTGAATCCAGGCCCTGGTAGTGAAAGCGCTGGGTCCTAAGCCCTGGACTGCCAGGGAAGTCCCGAGAATTCCTTCATTGTTTAAGAGAAGCATTTCGCTGTCCTGGTGACTGTGGTTTTCATTATTCAAACGTGAAATGCATTTTTAAAAAGAAGAGCTTTGGCAGCTGGTTTCTAATTTCTCATGGCTTTATGCCAACGCCATTTTAAAAAACTAGACTTTATTTTTTAGAGCAGTTTTAGATTCTGAGCACAACTGAGCAGGGGGGGGGGTGCTTTCATCCAATGCGCCCCATGGGACGGTGGGTAAGTTTAAGGAGGCAAAACCCTGGTCGGATCTTTCCGTGGAGACCGCGCGGGCTGGGGTCCGCGTGGGAGGGAAGGGGCTGTGCCTTGACCTGTGTCACTACTGTTCAGTGCTCCTGCCACAGTAATCAAAACTGCCTCATCTTCCGTCCGGCCCGACTCCTGCTCAGCACGTGGAGGGTGGGGGCACGTGATCTCCGGCGTCCCTGCCGTCACTAACACCCACTGTTGTCTAAGGAAACTCAACGAGACAGTGGCAGAAGTTCCCAAAGACTCGGCCTGTCCTTCCCTCCCGGGGGTCCCCGGACCCCACGGTGGCCGGCATGGCACCTGCCGGTGGCCGTGAGGGCCTCGGAGAATGAGAGAACCCTCCCCCGCCCGGAGGCCGAGTCCTATAGGGACAGACAAGCATGCAAATCACCGTCCCCAGCGCGTGGATTACAGCGAGCGGGTACAGAGGGACGGGGCGTCTGTGCAGGTCGCCTCATGCATTTTACCTGATCAGGATGTCAGGTAATCCGTAAGATCTGTTTTTTTACTGGAAGACTTAATTTTTAGAGATCCGCATTTGTGTGTGGTTCCTGCCTCAGCCTTGCCCAATTGTCTCTTCCATCCCCAGGCCCCCGGCCCAGATGTTTCTCCCCCTGGTGCTACCGGTCTAAGCGATGCAAACTCTCTCTAGGGCAGTCATCACTTCAAAGGCTCAGCGCAGGAGGTGTCCACGGCCGTGCTGAGGGCCGTGTGGCCCCTCCGGCCCTACGGGTGCCTCCCCCAACCCTGCCCCAAACAGTAAGGAGAAGAGGCAGGACCGCGTCAACATCCGCAGCCCGAACCCGCCTCAGGAAGCAGCCTCTCCCTGGCTCTGCCCCCGGCCCCCGAGGACCAGTCTGCGGACATGACCCTTCACCTTGGCCCCTGGGCGCCACGGATGCGGCTCTGATGGGAACAGACTGCAGAAAGCAAGGCCAGCGGCTTACCTGAGTCCTGGTGGCTGTGCTTTAGGTACACGGGGTCAAGTTTAAAGGCTCCGGTCAGGTCGGTTCTCTTTTTCACCCTGTTTTAGAGAACACACCAAGAGGCTTAACGAGGAGGCGTCTCAGGTGGGCCTGCACGTCTCCTGGCCCTTCTCCCGCCGGGTTCAGGCTCCCCTGCTCCCCAGTGCCCTCCCTGACACCCCGCTCGCCCGCTCGGCACGCATGCCCCTCATCTGCCCCCCCCCCCCCGCCCCCTGGCTCGGCTGTAGCACAGCATTAACCTCCAGAGCTCTGGGCCCCTGAGGCTGGGGCTACGCGGTATAATAAAAATAAGGCTTTGGTCTTTATTCCTGGTCCGACTAGAATTGCGCTGAGACCTGACATTGAGCCTCCATGTTCACTTAGTTAGGACTTCTGGAATGGCTTCCAAAAAATTGTACCCTTTCCTTCATAAAAATCCACACAGGTCTTGATGTATTTATTCATAGTAACCTTACATCTTTTCTTGCTATTATAAAAGAATATTTCTTTTAAAAATTTTACACGTGCTACTTATCGTATATGCAAATAAATGCAACCTTAAAAGTGCTGTGTATCTAGAAATCTTGCTGTGTTCTCTTATTAATACTCTCTCGGAAGATTCTGTTCTCATTGAAGACACTCACACCACATGAGAATCATGAGTTTTGTGGCTTCCACTGTAATCCTTACTTTTACTTCTCTGTCATGTCTTACTGCACAGGTTAGGAAAGCACAACGCTGAATAGGGTGTGTATTAAGGGAATTGTAAATTTTTTCCCCCATGTTAAAGGCAGTTTTTCTAATATTTCACCACGAAGAATAGGTTTGCTGTATTCTTTGGACGATATTTTTTTTTATCAGATTTGGAAAGTTCTCTTCTGTTCCTCTTTTACTAGAGCTTTTGTTTTGCTTGGGTTAGAATTTTATCTGATGCTTTTTCCGTATCTAATGAGATGATAACCTTTTTTTCTCCTTTACTATTAAACATGGTCATAACATTTTAAAATCTTTAAATATTTTTAAACCACCCTGGGACGTCTGGAATGAACACATTTTAGTCACAATATACCATCTTTATTTTCCCCTTAAACATTATTGAATTTTATTTGCTAAAATTTACTTGGAATTTCCACATGTAATTTTGTGAGCTTGTCTCGTAGCTTTTCTTTCTCAGCTTCGCATCTGGTTTTGGGGTCAAAGTGACACTGACCTCATGACATATGTCCCCCTTGCTGGTCTCTGAATTACATTTATAATTAGACCTATAGATGCCTTGACAGTTGGTAGAACTCGCTGTTAGAAGACTTTGGATGTTTCTGTTGTGTGAAATGTAACTATTGGCACATAGCCTTTACAGCTATGAGACGTTTCAGGTTTTCTATTTATTCTTGAGTCAGTTTCGATGACATATTTTTTGTGGTTATTGAATATGCACATTTGTAGGCAATTCTGGAATGATGTAATTCATAGCGCTCTATTTTTTTAAATGCCTGCTGTGTCTGTGGTTTTGTCTTTCTTGTATTTCCAGTACAGTTTACTGTGCCTTCTCCTCTATTTCTGGTCCTTCTTTCTGGAGATCATCTATTTTATTAGGCAGGTCAAGGACCAGCTCGTGGCTCTCTTGATCTGTGCTCCTGTTTCCTTATTTCCTATTTCATGTCTGTCTCTTCATCTTCATCATTTCCCTCCTCCTAGTTTTGAGGGTTTATTCTGTCGCTGTTTTCTGGCTTCCTTTGGGCCCTTAGCTAATTATTTTCTGGCTTTCATGTTTTCTGTTTAAGTCTGTTCTCCAAGTCCTGCTGTACTGCATGTCCATGAATTCTGTCACATCTTCACATTCATTCAGGTCCCAGGACTTCCAGTTTCCCTTTGTTCATTGATCCGTGGCTCCAGTGGGTCTGTGGTGGTTTGCTCTTCAAAGTTTAGGTACCAGCTTTGCTTTTCCTTGTGAAGTTTAATGATACTACAAACGAGAAAACTTTATTTAAACAAGCAAATGGACGTGGGCATGCACGTACGCAGACACACGCACGCACGCGTGCACACACACACACACACACACACACACGCACACGTGCACAGAAACACCCTCTCTAGGCATCAATGTCATCTCACCCCTGATGGGCCTCACGGTGAGGAAAGCCTCTCCCTGTCACCGGACACATTCCTGAGGGATGGTCCTGACGGAGGAGGGGGGTAGGGGACGCCGGTCCCGTGCAGAAAGCGTGGCTTCTTAAGTTGTCTTTTTAAGAAATCTACAACACAGTGTGTGAAGGGCTCCCTGAATGAGAGCTCCTGTTACCTCTTGGTGCCAGAAACAGTATAAAGAATTCAAGATGCCAAAAGCACCAGGACCAAAGTGCAAAGAAACAAAGGAGATTCAGAGAAAAGTGTGCTGTCATGCACAGGTTCTAGAATCACATCTTACCATAACCAGAGGGATTTAAAATCCTCCCAAGTAACTGAATTTTTCAAAAAATCCAATACAACAGGGGTGTACAAAAGCTATAAAACTAAAAAATTTAATTTTATTTGGAAACAAATTAACCCTCTTTTTTAAAGGCAGAGTAAAACATGCCCTTGGTGGAATTTGAGGCTTTCTTTGGAGAAGATCTGATACTAAGGGACATTGAGGTCAGAGCAAAATGGTTCATATTTACATATAAAAGATTCAAAATACCCAAAGGAACAATAAAGGACTTATGAAGAGAATAATGAAATCATTATAAAACGTATTTACTGGGCTTGTAATGAGGTCAAGTTTTTAAAACTTCCATTATCTTGTCCGTTTTAATATGTATAGAATATTGCCAACAAATTGAGTTTAAATTATGGACTAACCATTGATAAAATTTCATTAAACAGAAGAGAGACCCTTCTGATTCTGAGGAATACAAAAAAGCCAGTGAGAGAAAAAAAATCCATTTACATCTTGTTTGTTGTATTAGCAAAACCTGTAAACACATCTATAAAAAATTCACAACTTAGGACTGTTTGTTTGCTTGTCTGCAACTCTGCAGAGCTGAAGGATGCCTGGCCTTTTCTGAAATCCTGTTCTTACGAGCATCCTTATTATCTGTGTTCTACTGTGTTGGGACACCTCCTTTTTTACTGCAATAACCTCTTAGAATAGCAAAATATATGTACGTGCTTCCCTGGATTTTCACAACAGGGCAACAAAGCCTCTGAGTAGACTCTTAGCCATCCTCCTCTCCCTGCTCCCTGTCACCAGGCCGCAAGGCTCGCCTACATCCCCTGCAAACACGCAGGGGTCCCCAACCTGGGCCCAGCTTGTTCAGTGGGCCCGCAGCTCAGGTAGGCAAAGGGGTAGCTGCCTTGAAACAGGAGAGGAATGCTATGGTCCATTCACTCTCCTTTGGACTTCAGGCTGTATGTGCCAGGGCTAAAATCCAGGATTATTTTCAGTATTCAGAGAGAAAGTGGAATCAGAGTCAGATTGAATAAAAGTGGACATAGAATCAGGGCCCAATTTTTCATTCACACTAAAAACAGCTCTCATTCTCCAGTTTCTTCTGTATCCATCCGGGACAATTCCAGCGTGTTCTCTGTCCATCCTTTGGTTTACCTGTGTGTTTGTGAAATGGATATTGCTTTGTGGGCACGTCTTCGTTTGCATCCTGGGAGATACATAATTCTGTATCTGACTCTTTTTACTCAGTTATAGTTTTTGAACCTTCACGCCTATTGCATCAGACACATGGCTCTAGCATGGATGGCTGTGTGCCATTAGCAAACCCATGCACATCTCAGAACTCCAGTTACCTCATCTGGATGAAGAATGATAAATCCTACACCAGTAAGGCGGCAATAGGATTAGGTGAGGTGGTGTATGAGAAAGTAAAAGGCCACCTACTAGCAGGTAATATCTTGAGTGTAAAATTTGTACTCAAAGCATCATTACTGCTGTAAACGGAAGAATCAGGCACCCCTGGATGAGGGTTTAGGTGCATTTGCTTTGCCCATTCCAGCAGAGGCAGGGGGGATTCTCTTCACACAGCCCAAGAACTTAGGTTTACATCTCACTTCTTCATAGAATCTGGTGCTGCGATTTAACTTGGTACAGCATTTCTTCAAACCACAAGTATTTGGAGAGCAACTATAATCTTTCACGCGTGCATGCCCGAGGAGCCCTGTGCTCAGAGGTGCACAGAGCCAGGCTGGCCACGGGGCTGTGCCAGGCGGGAAGGATGCCCCAGCCTCCCAGACCGGCAGAAATGATGCTTTAAAGGCACTCAGTAATTGATGAGACGTTGGAAAATTGCATGTTTATGTAAAAACACCAACTTTTAAATGTGGGCGGCTTATCTAAAAGGAACTTAAACCTTACACGGACCACAGGAAACCATCTTCAGTAGCCGTGACCTGTTCTGAGTTTGCTGTTGTGCACGTGTGCGTCTCAGGGCCTTTGCACTGGCCGCTGCCCCCCACGCCCGCACCCGCATTGTCTGGACCCTCCTCACGTGCCCTCTGTCAGACGCCACTTCACCAGACAGGCTTCTGGGCAATGAACAAAGGGGCCGATCAAGGGGTCTTGCCCGCACACCTCTCTCTACCCCCAGCTCCCCACGGTTCTCCCCTGAACCTCTCCCCTCTGTCTACCCAAGCCCTTCCCCGCCCTGCACCTCCTCACCCCATGGATCTCGGTTTGCACTGGACTAGACCTGATTTCATTCAGGTTCTCAGTTTCCTTTGGTTGTATTTTATTTACTGAAAACTCTATGCCATGGCTGAGACTCCTCGAGTCCAGGAATGACAGCGCTCTGGTTTCAGTCCACAGCGCTCAAAACAAAATGCTTTCCAACTCAATCCTGACCTTCCCTTCTCCTTGTCGGTCTTGGTTTGTACGGGGCCGCCCCCAGTTGCAGATGCTGGTTCACTAGCATCACCCAGGGCAACCCCAGGGGTGGGGGTCTGGGCGGGTGTGTGAAGGACCTTGTGCTGAGCACCCCGCAAGCTGGGAAGTGCTCAACTCGCCCTGTGGGCAAGGAGAGAGAACTTCTTTTCAGGGAAGGGGTGCTTGGTGCAGTGGGGTCAAAGGAAAACCTACGTTTGATAAGAATCAAAACATCAGGGGCTTCCCTGGTGGCGCAGCGGTTGAGAGTCCGCCTGCCGATGCAGGGGACGCGGGTTCGTGCCCCGGTCCGGGAGGATCCCACGTGCCACGGAGCGGCTGGGCCCGTGAGCCACGGCCGCTGAGCCTGCGCGTCCGGAGCCTGTGCTCCGCAACGGGAGAGGCCACAACAGGGAGAGGCCCGCGTACCGCAAAAAAAAAAAAAAAAAAAAATCAGAAAATAGTAGGTGGCATAATTAAGATTATAGGGTTTAAAGTAAGCTGACCTGGGTTAATTCCCTAAATTTTAGCCTTCTGGCTTTAACTAGTTATTTCTTATAAGCACTATTCTGGGGTGAAGTGTGTCACCACCCCCCAAACTTATACATTGAAGTTCTAACCCCTGGTACCTTAGAAAGTGACTGCATCTGGAGACAGGGTGTTCAAAGAGGTAATTGAATTAAAATGTGGTCATATGTCTGGGCCCTGATCCATATGACTGGCGTCCTTCTAAGAAGAGGAAATTTGGACACAGACATGCACAGAGGGACGACCATATGAAAACCCAGGGAGAAGCAGGCTGTCTACACGCTGAGGAGAGAGGCGTGAGGAGGAACCAGCCCTGCAGACACCTTGGTCTCAGGCTTCCAGGCTCCAGAATTAGATTTCTGTCTTGTAAGCCGCCCAGTATTTGCTACTCTGTTACAGCAGCCCTAGCAAGGTAATATAAGCACAGCGCCCAAAACAGTAGACATGGGTGATTTTTATGTTAAAACACAAATCCTTCAAGATCAAATTCCATCAGTCACTATTCATATCATCATTACCCTATCATGGGACCAACCCCTGGGTCTGGGAGAGACCTGATTCTCCCAGATGTGTGAAATCACCTCAAAACCCTTGACAATCGTTCTGGCCAGGACCTCAGTAGCTCAGGAGAGAGAAGGCACGTCCTCTATTATAATTTAAATTTTTACTCTATTTATTTAGCCTTTCAAACCCACAGGCAGGTGGGAGGCTCCGAAGCATTGACTCCCACCCCTCAATTCCCCACTCCGAGGCAATAACTAATCACCCTTCTCTGTGGCAAAATTTCAAACCCTGGAGGCTGCTCTCGTGCCTCGTGGCTCGTGTGTAAGTTTCTGGTACAGGCTCATAACGCCCAGGTCCGTGTTCCATCTCCAAACGAAGCGGCCGCATCCCTCCATGTTCTCGTCTCCTCCCATACATCACCTCCCCTTTGCCAAATCCCCCTCTACGGGCTGGTCCTGGACGGAAGACGCCAGAAGGGACCCGTCTGAGACAGATGGACACACAGCCCCCAGCTCTGGCTGCATCTTCCAGCAGCCTCGGCCGTCACTCCAGGCTCTGGGAAAGGCCATGGATAAAGCGCGTTCTCTCTCATCCTTAACTTGCTCCCTGGCTTTCTGGATGCAAAGGCAGACGCTACATTGATTGCATTCATCCTTATCACATCTCAGCTTTGGGGTCACACATCAGTGGGCCCTGACAGCTGCAGTCTCCCCATCTGGAAGAGGGGGCCGCGATGTCAGTTTCCCCCTTGCAAGGCTACCTGGGGGGGGGGCAGTGACTTCGGTTAAATCGCGTGTGGTGACGGCAGCCTGCCCTTACGGGGGCTCCTTGCACAGCCATTTTTGCTATTATTTTACCCAGGAAATGAATGGAACATCACAGCTTACCACAAGCCCCTCTGGGGTCACCTCGCTCCATCCCCCATCAGCCGTCAGCTGGTCTGTCCAGGCTGGCTCTGTGGCTCTCCTCTGCCAAACGCCTTAGCTAAGCACCCCTTAGCTGCCAGTTAACTTGCTCTGAGGCCAGCCCCCTCCTCACAGAACAGAGGCCTCGGGGACCCCCGCCAGCCCCATGCCAGCTCTGGACCCACAATCCACCCGTCAACTCCCTCGGACAGTGTTTGCGCCTGACCCAATACCCCAGCGAAACAGAATTACATCTCAACCCGAATTAAAGTTTGCAAAGAGGGAGCTTGGACACGCTGCATAAACTATCCTGAAAGTGTTCCAATCCAGGTAAAACAGGCAAACACAACCACAAGAATACTAACATTCATAAAAGCTGTAGCTTTTATCAGTTCTTACTAACCTTTCAGAAAAACTGTAGCCCAAATATGAATGGGTTTTTAAATGATGTATCAGAGTTTGGGTCAAAGACTGACAAAAAAGAGAATTTGATTTAAACAGAAGTGAAGCACTGAACATGTAGTTTATCTTTAGATAGAGTTCAAGGGAAACTGATTATTGGGTGAACTGACTTTAGCCGGATTATGTGAGAGCTTAATACCAACCACTTTCATTTTGGAAGTTTGGAATTCTTTTTTCTTGCTCTAGAGATAACAGATGTGATGCTGGTACTGCTGGTAAGAATTTTCAGGGAACTGCTTAGAAAATAGAATTACTTTTATTTTTCCTTAGCAAATGCTTTTAAGCATATAGACTTAGATTTATTAAACATTTAAGAATAAAAACACAGAAGCAAATGATTTAGAAATATGTGCTAAGGTTACTAAGCACTGTTTTTTATTAACGCTAGATAGTTTAGACCAGAGATTTTCTCTGTTAATCCTCTTTTCTTGTGCCAATATGTTCTAGATAACAGCATACAACAGGGTAAGATTCAGCAAGAATTCCACACGTGGCTCAGAAATGCAGGCAAGCAGTAAGTGCGGTATGTGCTTCGCCAGCAATGGCACCTCACCTGCCAGGTTTCTTTCCTATAAACTATTCTAAGGAACAGTGTAATTGCAGGGTGATTGACATCTAATGAACAGGGCAACTTACCACATGGCAGAGCAGTCAAAATTCACCAAGAGCCACTTGTGGGGATTAAAGTTAAATGAATCTGCATACTGCCAAAGGAATAACAAAAAGAAAACACTTCAGTTATTAATGTTTAGCTATCAAACAAGACCTCGTACATAGTAATTAACAGTTTGCAGTCTCAGATGAAAACCAGCGTGACCAGACAGAAGAGAAGGGAAGCAGCTGAACCGCGGGGTCTGGGGCTCGAGGGCGCTTGGGAAGCTCTGAGCAGCCACCGCTCCTACCTGAGCCTCTTTTCTTTCATTTTCAAATCCTATCTCGTGAAACATGAAGCTGATACAGATCTGATTCTGGGCTGAAGCGCAAGGGGAGGAAGAGAGCTTCGGAGCCAGAGAATCGGGCTTGGCTTCCGGGCACGACCGCCTGTCCGTGGGGCCTGGATGGGAGATCTGCTTCGTGGGGAAGGCATGCACTCACAGACACAAACTCTTCGGTGCAGCTCCCGAGGGTGACGCAGAAACCGTCCCGTGCAAAACACTGAGACTGTCGCTGCTCCGTGGTTGTAAAGCCAGCCAGGTGGTGGCCCAGGGAACCACGTGATGAGAAAATGGCTACTGACCTCCTGCAGCTCTGGTTGAGCGGGGAGACCTGGCAAGAGAACAGTCCCTGGGCCATATGAAAACGACCGCCAGGTAGCCCTCAAGCTGGCTCCCCGCTCAGAGGCGGAGGGAAGGGACTGGCTAGGCCGGCCTGGGATGTGCCTCAGGGGAGGGTGTGCCCTGCAGAGACACCCGCAGAACCGGAGCGGCGCTGAGGTCCGCTGGACGTGAAGGGTACCAGGTTGCCGACTGGAAAAAATGCACAACCTAGAAGTTGAGTTATGCTTTGTTTGGTGGACTTTCTGAGAACTTCAAGCCCGGAAGACAGCATCTCAGGTAGCTCTGAAGAGGCAAGGGGGGAGCCAGGATATAGAGGGGTTATTGCAACAAAGACCAGGTAGTGGGAACATCAAAAGATGACTGTTAATTAAAGAAAACCAGACGTCTCAAGTTAAGGAATTTAGCTCTTTTCTGTGCATCTATGGGAAGATGCGTGAGTCTGGGGCCTGAAATCATCCCTTTGATGTGCACCTCAGCTACCCGGGGCCAGTGTCCTGTGCTTTCTCATCCTGAGTTCCCTCAGGGCTCACTTTCAAGGCGGCCATAATGTGATGGCGTGATGGCTGCAACATCCTTTGTTTACTGATATGGCGGCAGCATTTTTCTGCAGGAATTTACAAGTGAGGGATTGGTATGAGATAGTATCTACAGCCTTCCTATTATGTATGTGTTCATCCTAATTTGGTGGAGGGGTATCATATTCGGATCAAGGGATGCATTTCGAGGACCTTGGATCATTTAAAATATGCAGAATTTCAAAGCATAATCGGAGCCCGACCCTGACAAAGGTCATGGGGAGTTTCTATCATCCTGAGGAGACCCACCCTGGCAGCAACACTGACACAGTTCATATCTGGGGGGGCTTGCCTGCTTTGAAACTGTGAGTCCCAATTCATTTTTAATTGGGGAGATTCACAGTTCTACTTTTCCACATAAAACGAGATGTTATTCACGGCTTATACTGCATGCTTTCAAATTTGCATAGTCTGAAGTCACATAAAACGTATCCACATTTCAAACTACTGGACAATTCGGAATAGTCAAAATTTTAATTCACAGGTGCTACGTCAGACAATTGGACCAATTTGGCCTGGGAAATACTTTATGCATAAGTTTCCTCAAGTTTATGAACTAGCAAAGCTCTCAGAATATATGTATCATGATCAGCAATGGGAAAGTGAACATTTCACAGCTAATCCACAGTAATCAGCCCATATTTTTCATTTAATGGGTTGGTTCTTTTACCAACATTGACGTAATAGATCAACAACTGTTCCCATTTATCTAAATGTTTTCTTCTTTATTTCTAAAGACACCATCCGCATTCATCGTACTCATAACAGTAACAGGGTCCCTTCCTGGATGCCGGTGGTAACAATTGCCAACAGCTGGCCCTGGGTTCAAGTTCAAGTGTCATCCTATTTCCAAGTAGAAAAATGAGAGATTTCAACCACCAAGACTGGCCGGCGAGGGCAGTCTGCGTTTTCACTGAGCCCTCACAAGCGGCGAGCTCTGACGATTATCAGAGCGCCGACTCTTGGCTTATCCTCTGGCTCATGAACAGGACCTGGGTCCACCTGGAGGCCACATGGCTGCATCTATAATTGAAGCAGAATGACGGCAGCGGCCATGGCAAGGCCCCAGCTGGGAGGAACCTCGTAGGGGGAAGCTTCGAAGTCTCCCCAAGGCTGTGGGACACCCCTTCTCCATCCCAACGAGGGAAGGGAGAGGGGGTAGCCAGGAGGGGCCAACAGGGAGACGCGTGGTCACCAATGGCAACCTCACCTGTCCGCCTGCTCTGGGGGAAGCAGATTCATTTCCCTCGAGGTTCCAATAAAAGCAATATTGAGAGAGACAGGAAATGACAAGTTTCATTTGTTGATAACAGGGAAACAGAAGGTGAAAGAAGGGGCTTTCTGTGCTAGGCATTTTATTAGTTCCCTCCTGGGGGCTGATCTGCGGAAACGTCTTTCATTACCCACTGTGACCTTTTCTTCCTGCTGATGGAGAGGAAGGTTCTTATCTGCAGGGAAGGGCCGGGCCAGACAGGATATTGCACCCCTTATCTGCCAGCTGAGAAGCAGGCCCTCCCAGCCCAGGGACCGGGGCCACAGGAGGACTCATGGCAATGACTCATTATTGTGTATGAAATCCTGTCTGCTTCTGATAGGATCTCACTGCAGCCCCGCCACTGGGGTGGTCTGACAGTTGGACACCCCCATGAGAGTGAAACCTCGAGTTGTGGGCTCGTGGGGAAGAGAAGTGTATAAGGGGGACAGATCGTGAAATGCGACACCTGATGCTCAGACTTCGAAAAGACCAGGCCTTGGCACATCCATCCCGGAGGAATACTTTGCCCTTGGTCCTTGGAGACCACAGGGACAGACATTCCCAGGCATGAGTATCATCACACACGAGACCACAGGCCCACAACAAAAGGTGTTTACATGGTACAGAGATTTATTCTTCACGTCCTAGCACGAAACACCCACCTAACTAGCTACCAGCCATGAACTATAGAGGCCAGGGTGAGCTTCCCGTTACCAGAACTTCTCATGTACTACAGCCCTTCCCAATATTTCCAGAGGTCTCTGGAAGCTCTATTTACCCACCGAGGATTGATCTAAGCCCTCCCACACATTCAGTGATCAATAAGTAATTATTGAACGAATGAGTGAATAAATGGATGGATGTGGGGGAGATATAAACCAGAATGCGCCTTCATTCATTAGTGATACAGGCATTATTCATCCCCAAGACGGGAATCTTGAATTCTCTACCTCTGACACCCACTTTGCTGGTATTATGGGGTTATGAGAATCCAAATTAGTCACTAGAAAAACTGATGGGTGGCAGGAGAGTAGAGAGGGGTTTGGAGGGATGGCCTCTCCGGGTCGTGGTGAAGAAGATGATAATGGTGTGGAATGGGTGCATAGCTTGCTGTATGCAGACGCTGCTTCTTAGCCCTTTAAATATGGTGAACTCCTCTGATCCTTAAAACAACCCCTCACAGGAGGCATGATTACGAAATCCACCTTGTGAGGTGGGGAGAGGATACTAGCCTGCCGGAGGGGACAGGGCTGGTCCTAGGGCAAAGCCAGGATGCAAACAGGTTGTCCAAGGGCCAAGACCACGCCCTTGGCCCCTGCACCCCGGGAGGTCAAGGTCTCGAGAAACCCCTGCCTCTGAGCACGAAGCCACTACTGGCCTCCTTTGATGTACTACCCTCTTCCCCTGCTCACTGACGAAGTCTGCCGCCCTGGACCCTGCACTGCATGGACATCTGAGTCCCTGGCAAGGAGGAGCTTCCTGCCCCGTGAGCTGCCGACAGTGAAAGCCGGCTCCAGCCTGAAACAACTCATCAGGGCCCGCCCCTAAGGCCATCACTTAGTGTCAAGTCTGCACCCTGGAGAAGCAGAGCATCTGTCAATCGTTTCAGTTGCTGTTTCTCAAAAGAAGCAGATGCTTTAGCTGGAATTACAGGCCACGTTTTCCAAATGCTGAAAACGCTCAGGACATGTAAACGCACTGGTGGCTGTTTTTTCCAGCTCAATGAAAGGGAACATCATGTTCAGCTGCATGATCAGAACATGACTATTGATCCAGACCAAGTGGAATTGCAGGTTGTTTTTTAAAAAAATATCCCTTGATCTGAAACGCATTCGGATTTTAGTTTCTTCCTAAACGGTTTCCCACCATTTGTAAGCTAAACTCTATCCCATCATGACAGCTCTGCCCAGGATTTGCAGACGGAGAAATAGCGTAAACGTCAGGTGTATTTCGAGAAGACAAGGCTGTATGATCGGGAAGGTTCTCACCCCTTGTCCCAGGGAAGTGTAAACCTCCACTCATCACAGAAAGTGCTTTGGAAGTCATTTGCTGAAACGAACCACAGTAGTAAAAATTATAAATGTCACATCCTTGTAAGGAGAAGTCACTGGTCACAGGATACCTTTTAAAAACGCTCTTGTGGGGCTTCCCTGGTGGCGCAGCGGTGGAGAGTCCGCCTGCCGATGCGGGGGACACGGGTTCGTGCCCGGGTCCGGGAGGATCCCACGTGCCGCGGAGCGGCTGGGCCCGTGAGCCGTGGCCGCTGCGCCTGCGCGTCCGGAGCCTGTGCTCCGCGACGGGAGAGGCCACAACAGTGAGAGGCCCGCGTACCATAAAAAAAAAACAAAACAAAACAAATAAAAACGCTCTTGTGGAAGAGCGTACTCACCTCCACTCCATTCAGAAGATGCCGGAACTCGGGGCAGATGAAGGCGCTGCCCGCATAGGCAGCGTCCACGTGCAGCCACACGTCCTCCTCGTGACCTGAAGCCCAGAAGCGACCTGTGAGCACTCAGAGGGCCGCCCTCATCCCGGGGCCAGAGCACCTGTCCCAGCCCAGCGTCTTCTCGAATACAGTCTGTCAAGAGCGTTTGTTGGCCCGGTGTCTGCATCCCTGACAAGCAGCGATGCTGAGGCAGAGGCCGTGTGCTACTGGCCCCGACGGTGCCCGGCACGGGGACCAGAACTCAGAGAACCCGTGGCGGTGAGGGGAACCCCTGACTCTCGGCGTTGACCCTCACTCCCAGCAGAGCTCCAAGGGAGCAGCCTACCCCACACCAGCAGCCCGTCCACCCACATCTACTCCAGGGAGGTGGCGTGCTCTGCCCCCCCCCCCCACCTCACCCTCGGGGAACTGTCTCCTCGATTCTCTTGGCTCTGAAGTCCTTCCCACAAGCATCTCTTACGGCTGGCACCACGCAGTCCACACTGGTCTCTCCACCCCCACAGGAAGTTCAGTCACCCGCTTTACGCTTCCAGAAATCGTTCTCGGCTCCCTTCATGAATGTGATTTCTGTGTTCCGGCCGTACTGGAGAAGTCTCGCGGGAAGAGCACCTGCCTGACTTTGAGCTGGGATGGAGTCCTGTCTAAATGTGGTTCCTCGGGACTTCCCTGGCGGTCCAGTGGTTAGGGCTCCGAGCGTCCCCCGCAGGGGACACGGGTTCGAGCCCTGGTCGGGGATCTAAGATCCCACATGCTACACGGCGCGGCCAAAAAAAAGTAAAATAAAAAATAAACGTGCTCCCTCAATTCGAGCGTATCTGGGCTCAACTCCCATCTCCAGCCACCCAGCCGCCGAGCGGTCTTACTTCCCTCCTGCAAGCTCGTTCCCCTCTCAGCAAACGGAGATGAAACAGCACCCAGACCTCGAGGGACAAACTAGGTAACACTCGTATGTGCTCGTCACGACACTAGGACAGACTCAGTGAGAAGTGACGGGATCCCCGTGATTTTTTCCTGCCTCCGCGCTGCACACTTCCCACGGCCGTGAAATGCGTGATCGGGAGAGGTTGTGGGTCTGCAGCAAGGGGTGGGCGTCCTTCCCTTACGGGGGCGGAGCTGCCCCAGGAGCGCCAGGCCCGGGCACCCTGGCAGGGGTCCATCGGCACCTGCCCTCGTGCTGGTGGATGGATTCACGGTTCACTTTTGCGTTCTTGAGGCTGATTCATCACACGCGACGCTACGGGGAGTGAGGAGTGGTTCTGAGCTCTGCCGATAAAAGACAGAAGAGGCAACTCAAAGCCTCGATTCAGTTTGATCTTCAGGATGGAAGGGATGAAGGCTTCGGTTGGATCAAGATCAAATGTGTCCGGGGGGTGGTGATATTGCCACAGAGGATCACGCTGAGTGAGCCTAAAGCACGTTTTACGGGTTCATCGCTGCACTCAGACCAGCCGCCCCAGGCGCCCGTGGAGCCCCCGATGGATGTGGCCGTGAGCCAGGAAGGGAGAAAGGGGATCGGGAAAGGACAGGACGGCCAGACCCGCTGAGGGGAGGGAGACGCTTCAGACACACGTGCAGGAGAGACACAAAATCTCAAGGCAGGTCTGTGCTCTCCTTGGGGCCGTGGGAGCTGCTAAGGGAAGCTGCACTTTCTGATGGAGGCACCTGGGTGGAGTTTGACTGCGTCCGGCTCAGGACTGAGCAGCGAAGGGTCAAGCAGACAAGGCAGGAGGGACGCAGCCGTGAGGGCTGGAGGAGGGGACGGAGCCTGGGAGCTGCAGACGGGCTCTCCTTCCCCCTCGGCCCTCCCCCTGCGAGAGGGATGCTTGTAGCACAGTAAAACCCACAACCCCTTACCTTAGCGGGGCCTACCCCAGGACAGACGGAGGAGAGGAGATCTGACCCTGAACCCCTAGGACGGGGCTGTAACGATGCCAGCCCCCAAGGCTCTGTCACTGCAGAGGGTACGGGAGATCCAGGAGGGGCACTGGGTGGGGAATGATGGGGGAGCCGCTCAGGGTTTCGAAAGCGGGGCACCGGAAAGAAGGTGGCAGAGAGAACTCGCTTTACCCCAGAAGAGCTCTGGCCTTTGCCCTCGGCCCCAGGGAGGGACCTCTAGCCCCCGGAAGGCCTGGCCTGAGAGGAGTTGCGGCCCCCAGACGGCCATTCCACGTCAGTTCTGAGTCCTGGAGGACTGGGAACTAAAGGTATGAGCTGCACGTCCGGGAGGGGCTGGGGAAGGAGGGCAGCCTCCCGGCCGGCGTGTAACACAGCCCAGTACAAACCCTGACACCGAAGGCTCGGCAGGCTTCCCTGGCAGGGAGGGCCCGCTCTCTGGGCCTACCGTCACACATCAGGGCTGGCGGGGGGGACCCAGGGTGACTTCACAGGAGAGGACGACCCGAAGCCCCAAGTGTGGACCCTTCCCCACCCTGTGCCAGGGACCTCGTCCTGCCATAACCTGCCGTAACCACGAGCATGCTCTCAGGCGTGGAGCATCAAACCTGACCTTGGAGCTGGTGTCAGGACCAGGGACAGCCTTTGAGGGACTGGATTCCCTCTAACCGTGTCGCTGGCCTCAAACCCCTGCAGGAGGAACTCCCAGACGCCCGTGGGGAGTGGATTGCCAATGGGCTTCTCTTCTCTCCACGGGGAGGGGAAGAGCCTCGAGCACCAGCTCTGCACCCCAAGTCTCACGTGTGATCCGCCGACAGCACAACCTGCCTTCCGTGCCCACCGAATACGGCGGGTATCTGTAGGGGTCAGGGGTCACGGAGACCCCAAGGCCAGAGCACAGGAGTCGCGCGCCCCAGGACGAGGCCCACCCAGCACGCAGGCAAGGCCGCCTCGACAGGGAGGTTTCTGAGGCGTCCGAGAGGGAAGGGGCAGCCCCCGTTCCTGTCGGGCCCCCACTGCCTTGCCTGTTCCCTTCTGAGGCCCCCGTGGACAGGAGCAGCCAGGCCTCCGGCACCATCGGCTACAGACCCCCCAGGCACCCCTCCCCCTGCCACACCCCTGGGACCCCCGCCTCCCACTGTCACACCGCCTGCCTGTCTACCTGCAACTCTCGGCTTTCTGCTTCTCATCCTGTTCTCAAAAATATCTGCCAGGAAATTCCACTGGCCGGTCCCAGAGGACCAACTGAAACCGTCTCTCCGGCAAATTGTTTGGAAAGGAGCTAAGCAGAAAGTGTCTTTCCTAAAGCAGCAGGTGGGAGAAAGCCGAGTTTTGACGTGTCCTCTTGGTCACGCAGTGGCGCGCAAATAAACAATCTGAATTGTTTTAAGGGTTTAGTCCAACCACACGGTAGAACAAGGCGGGCCTGGTCCTGTCTGAAGTCAAAGGACGCTAAATATTTGACGACTCAAGTAAATGGCATCAGCAGAAGGGAAGCAGGTGGAAGGCACTCATTCACCGTGAAGTCACCACCGATGATGAGTAAGAGCACGGCTGGTAATGAATGAATGGAATTGTCCAAATCGACTTGGTGGATAAAGCTCGGCGGCGAGCCGGGCGTTGTGGCACCCGCCACGCCCACCCAGAGCAGCCCCGGCATCTGGCACCGTACCCACCACCGATCCGGTCCTTCCCACGGCCCCAGACCCGGGAGCGGGGAGCCCCAGGACATCAGGACAGCCAGCGCTGGGTGGCGGGGCCGTGTGGGCTGTGCCCGGCAGGGGACCCGGCCCTCTAATCTGATGGCCCTGGAGTGGCATCAGCCGGCCGCGGGCCAGGACGTCCAGTTCCCGGCCTGACATCTGAGTCCAGGGCCTCCGCGCCTTGGCCTGGGACCCGGGTTTGCAGCTCGTGAGGCCACCGCGGCAGCCACGCCTGGCTTGTCCCTCGTCCGCGGCTCCCAGCCCCCCGGCCCTGCAGCCCCGCCTCCGGCCAGCTGCTCGGACAGACATCTGCCACGGTCACAGTGGGGGAGCCCATGGGAACGGGCCAGGCCACACCAGCGGCCACTTGACCAACCGGCCACCGGCTCCACGTCCCCCAAAGCGTGAAGGCTCCTCTCTCGCTCTTGTCTCGCGCCCTCTCCGTGCATGAACTCGTCCACTCCGAATCCCATCGCTTTACAATAAGTGGCGTTTCCATCTCTCCTCCGCAGATGGGGACGCAGCTCAGAATTGAGGCACGTGGCTTCAAGGGTGGCCCGGGCTGCACCACGGCTGTCCGTGACGGAGGCCTGCCCAGCGCACTCCATCAGACTTCACTCACACCACGGGAGAGAGGATCCACTCCCGCGCCCCGAGTGTGGTCCCCAGGCAGACCCACGTGAGGAGAGGCGAGAGACTGCTGGGGTTCCACAGACGGGCAGTGGGCCAGGTCCCAGTGGCACAAGCCACAGCTCGGCCGTGAAACAGCCAGACCCTTCCCATGACCCCTGCCTCCCGCCCTCCCCTTCCCGGGGCAGCAGCTCCACCTGCAGCTGTAGGACTGGCCCTCCTGCCCGGAGGACAGAGGAGGGGTGGGTCACAAGCCGCCGGAACCCCTGCCCGAGGAAAGGCTTTCTGGCCCCAGAAAACCTCCTGGGCCTGCTGAGTTCCCAGGGCCTCCGCTTAAAGAAGCCGCTTATTCACGGCTCACCTTTGAATTCTCTGAATTCTTGTCTCTTGGAGAAAAACCTCAGCGCTCCAGGGAGGGGGAGGTGAGGGAGCCCAGCAAACACACGAAGCACGCACTCTTCTTGGGAGAAATCCAGTTTCTTGACATTGACTTGCTCAATCACTTTAATTTGCTCAATTATGTTCAGGAATTCCAAAAAGGCAAAAAAAAAGATGCTGGAAGACCTACTCCAAGGACAGAAAATTCTCCTGCCATCACACACAGGACCCTCTGAGAGTCTGAAGAGCTGATTCTTCTTGACCGGGGGCAACAGCCTTTGTAATCTGACATCGCTGTTATAGTTTTCTTACCAATAGCGTGCTGGTACAGCTAAGCTTAGCTTTTGTCCAACTAGCCCGAATCCTGAGTTTATGGGGTTCCAGCTAAGGAGGTTTGTGTCGCCGTAAACACGAGAAGGGTCTGGCAGACTATCCTGCGATAAGTTTAACGATGTTAATATTATATTACTCTATCTTATTACTATATAATTACATTACATTTTATATACTACATTATGATATGAAGTTAATATGATGAAGGAGAGACCGAAGAGGCAGTCTGCTGAAGTCCCCGGATACTGAGAACATTTTCCAAAAGAAAATTCTAATCAGATACTTACAGATGGGACCCACTTCCAAGAGGTTGTCAAAGGAACAGCAGGACGTGGTCCCCAGCGTGGCCACCACCTGGAGAGTAGGAAGCAGAGGTCCTTTCAGCCTGCATCGTACTCACTGCCGTACCCTACACACACACAGCCACCGCCCCGACCCGGGTGGGGCCCAGAGCCTGAATACACACGCTGGCTGAACGTGTGCTGGATGGAGAGCTGAGTCTGTGGATACTATTTAATCTGTGCACGGAAGCATCATAACAGGTTGAGAGAAACAGAGCTGGTAACAGAAAACTAGGCTGTGAGATTACAAAGGGCACTGGCACAGATTTCCCAGGATGCCGAGGGACGGGAATGAAGGCCTGGACCATGTGAACAGCATTCCCTGTGTTCTGCCTTATGGAGAGAAGTGTATATATTGACTGTAAGGATATCATTCCCGCCATGAAGTGGGGAGTCTGGATTTTCTTAGCTGAGCGTGTGTGTGTGTGTGTGTGTGTGTGTGTGTGTGTGTGTGTGTGTATGCAGAGCAAGCACACAAAGAATGCTGCGGACGTCATCGGCCTGGCTGGGGCTGCTCCAGACCTCGTGGGATGCTTCTCCTGGATCAGCCTCCGGGTCAGCTCAGAGCTGGGCCAAGAGCATCACTCACTGGTTTTCATCTGCTGCCCTTCTCTCTGAATGATACTGTTCCCAAAGATGAACTTCAACCCTCAAAAGATGAAGCTTTGCTCTCCTAAGGAAATTCACGAGAAAGCCCTACCCACCCTGAAAATAATTCTTAAAGGGTGTCCCGAGAAAGCTTTGAGAACAGCTGGTCACCCAGCTGGGAGATGTGGCTGGGAATTCTCGGCCCTCTCACTGCTGCTCCCTGAGCGCCCCGCCTGACTTGTAAATTCCGTCTCTCCCTCCTGACCCATGAAACTCTTGAAACCAGGGTCTGCGGTGTCTTACTTCTTTGTGTTGCTAGGAACTCACACTTTGCTGGCACAGAAGAGGAGCTGAAACATTTGCTGCATGCAAACGCTCTCCAAGTGATCAAAAAGCATCTTATGTTTCCAAAGCCAAAGAGCCTAATTGATTTACAATGGCTGGTGCAGTCTGGATAATGAAATTTCTCTTTTGATGTGATAAGGCTGTGAAATTTCATTCAATCTGTGTGGCCTTTATGGAGCCTCCAGCAATGCTCTGTGCCCTGAGAAGAGTGACACAGGGGTCAGAAACACACAAGCTAGGAAACCTGAGAACCCAGTTGGAGGCCTCTCTGGTGCTTTCCGCCGGCAGCCACCTGCGTTTGACCTGAAAACGCATTGTATATAATACAATGGAATATTACTCAGCCATAAAAAGAAACGAAATTGAGTTATTTGTAGTGAGGTGGATGGACCTGGAGTCTGTCCTACAGAGTGAAGTAAGAAAGAGAAAAACAAATACCATATGCTAACACATATATATGGAATCTAAGAAAAAGAAAAAAGGTCATGAAGAACCTAGGGGTAAGATGGGAATAAAGACACAGACCTACTAGAGAATGGACTTGAGATATGGGGAGGGGGAGGGGTAAGCTGTGACGAAGTGAGAGCGTGGCATGGACATACAGACACTACCAAACGTAGGGTGGATAGCTAGTGGGAAGCAGCCGCATAGCACAGGGAGATCAGCTAGATGGTTTGTGACCACCTAGAGGGGTGGGATAGGGAGGGTGGGAGGGAGGGAGATGCAAGAGGGAAGAGATATGGGAACATATGTATATGTATAACTGATTCACTTTGTTATAAAGCAGAAACTAACACACTACTGCAAAGTAATTATACTCCAATAAAGATGTTAAAAAAAAAAGAAAGAAAAACAAATGTGTCTTTCAGAGAGAGTCAAAGTGCTCTGGCCAGGGAGGCCTGGGTTCTGCTCTGTGATGGCTCAGCTGACACAGCCACCTGGGCCGGAGAGAGTGTTGCTTTGCTCGTTATACCCATGGGGAGAGGGTACGCCGTGCCATGCAGAGCCACACAGGGAAGCATCAGGGTCAGTCAGGAGGCAGACGGAAGGGAAGAGGTGGGCAGGAGCTACGGGTTCCCTGCAGAAAGGAACAGGTGACGGAGCAGGCGGGCTTAGGACGGGCAAGGGTGAATCATTTCAGATTATTTCAGCAGGCTGTGAGGCCCAGGGACTGCGTGCCCTGGTTGTCTGGTCCTTGGCTCTGGGGGGATCAGGGAAGGAGAAGTGTGGCCTGGACTGTGAGAGACTCATAAAGGGGAGGTGGGCGGGGCTTGTGGGCTCAGAGTGGCTGGTTTGCTCACTTGCCTTTCAGCTCTCCAGGAACTGGCTAGAGCTCCAGGGTCAGCAACACAGAAAAGAAAAAGGCAAGATGGATACACAGACATAGAAGCTGAGCATTTGGGGCACAAAAGGCCGGGGTTGGAGGCTGCATCACATTGGCACCTGCTGGGTTTTTGTTTTCTCACTTACCACACAAATGCCCTAGACCAGGACCTGCCCAGACCCTAAGGTCTGTGGGTGTAGACCTTCCAGCCTCAGCGTTTCCTGTGGCTTCTCAGCCCCTTTCCTCCTTGCCTCTGTGCCCACCCCCTCCCTGGCTCAAGCACCAAGCAGGCTCCAAGTCTGCTTCATCTTCACAAGATAAACGACTTAGTGGGAATCCAGGTCAGTGAGCCATCTTTCTCTGGTGTTTGCAATATATAACTGAATACTAAAACGGTTTGTCTAAGGGGCCTAGTTTGGTAGGTAGAGCATGCAACTCTTAAAATGCTTTGCCTATGTCATAAACCATGTAGCTTCAAAAAACCAAAGGATGATTAAATCTTCTTAATCTCACTTGTAATTTATTTTCTCAATTTTAAGAGTCTCTTAGGAATGACGTTTCTGTAGTTCAGCAATTCCTTCCGTTTCACCTCATTCTCCTCAGCTAGATTCTAATGGAAATAAATGCCACACCTTCTGTTTGTAAACTTACACCTAAACATTAAAAATTATTAAATTGTTGTTAAAATTATTTTCTATTAATGTGTACACAGGAGTGTGTCTAGAACGATTCCACCAAATATTATTAGTGCGGCTTGTCTCTTATGATGAGATTTGGTTCATATCAACCCTATATTCTTAGCTTTTTATGCAGTTACTGATGTTTTTGTTCTGAGCATGGAGCATTCTGCAAAAACAACAAGAAAATGCTGCCGGGTCCTCGGAGTGGCCTCAGGAGAGAACACGTCTCAGCCAGGCCTGGGAGCTTTGCAGAGATTATATTCGGTCACCACGACCCTCCTGAGCTGGACGCCTTCAGGGACCCCTACTTCACAGTTGGTTTAAGTGAGTTTCCTGTGGCGGTGCGCCGGGGGGTGGCCCAGGGACACGCAGGCACGAGCAGACCACAAGGTGAGCCCGGGTGTGTGAACTCTGGTCCTGCCGCCGGGAGGATGCAGCATGCTGGACGGTGCCCGAGGCCCTTCCAACCGACCCCAGCCCCTCGGGAGGCTGTTTCCAGGCTGGCCGTGGGGGGCGGGCCCTGCGTGCCTGGTGTTCTAGTGGCTGTGAGTCGGCTTGTCCTCAGGCTCAGACACCTATTTAAAGCCCAGCACCTGCTCCGCTCCGGGCTCTGATTATTACCCCGGCTCAGCTCAGTGATGCTAACCTGATTTCAGGCGCTCTGCAGGGGCCTAATCACGTTTGTGTGGGCGGGGGGGGGGGGGGGGGGGGAGACGGGCGGGGCCTGTGTGGGCGCCCCATCTCCGAGAGCCCGGGGCGGTCCTGCTTCTCGCGGCAGTCCCCTCCCCTCCTCCTCCGCTGCCGTCCTCACCATGGGCCCGATCTGCTCTGATACAAGCCCTGCAGGCTCCGCCCTCTCCCTCGGGGCCTGACCTTATCAAGTCAGGAAGGCACACCACCGAGATGAGAAAGGGAAATTTATTATAAGCCACAGCGAGTTTGTGGAGGGACAGTGATTCTGATTTCCCAGTTCAAACCTGCCCAACGTACCCCTGAGCTGAGCAGGGGGTCTTGACGTTGAAGGGGCGGCAGCCTCTTTGCGAAATCATGAAGGAGGTGGGCAGCGCTTGTGGGCTCCGAGGGGCTGGTTTGCTGAGGAACGCCTCACTTGCCTTTCAGACCTCCGGAAACTGGCTAGAGCTCCAGGGTCAGCCAGTTCCCTAAGACATCGAGGCATCAGGGTCTGCAACTCAGGATCGGGCACAGAGTGACGCATGTACAGGATGTTAACCACCAGGCGTTCGTTTCAGTGGGAATAAGGCAGCAACATGTCCAAGCTCAAGCTGCCTCCTGCCCCTTCCAGGCGGACTTCTCTCTGCAGCTTCACAGGCCCTGACTGCCCCTTTACGATAACAAACAGCTGCATCTCCTCCTGTATCCTGTGATTTTTCACATCTCTGTGCCTTACAGCACAGTTTTCTTTCACAAGACAGGCACGTGCCCGCATGTGCTCCAGGACACTGGGCTTATGCGTTACGTCTTAGCAAAGGCTTCATTGACACCCCCTACGAAACTCATTGTACCCTCTACCCCCTTGTCCACATGCAAAGTCCTCATCGAATGGCCCAAAGATCAGGGATACATCTGTCTCCCTCCAGGAACATTTCAGGAGGAACGTGACCACGCCTCTCCACAGATGCCATGGGCTGGTACAGGAAGTGCTCTAAGGAAGCAGGCACGTTACGCAGGTCAGACTGTGAGTTCTGATGAGCTGTGAAACCCTCTGCTCTGAATCACGGGACTTCGAACGCAGCTCACATTTACCTTGGCGCAAGGATTGTTCCCTTAAAGTCTCCACTTTAGCAAATAAGATCCTTGAGCGCCCTGCCCCACTTAATCTCAGCGCCCACAGGCCCAGTACATCGTGGAGGGTGTTCATTTGTCAAACAAGTGAATGACTTAGTGAATTAACATGGAATTGTTGCCTATTCGAGAAGTTTTTTTTTTTTTTTTTTTTTTTTTGCGGTATGCGGGCCTCTCACTGTTGTGGCCTCTCCCGTTGCGGAGCACAGGCTCCGGACGCGCAGGCCTAGCGGCCATGGCTCACGGGCTTAGTTGCTCCGCGGCATGTGGGATCTTCCCGGACCAGGGCACGAACCCGTGTCTCCTGCATCGGCAGGCGGATTCTCAACCACTGCGCCACCAGGGAAGCCCTCGAGAAGTTTTGAAATGCAATCAGTGGAAGTATCTGGCTCCTAAGGCCATGAACTTGTCACCTTTTGCTTGAGAGCCCACCATGAAGATCGTACAATGCAGTCGATGGAACTGTAGGTGCCTCTTAAAGGACACACACAAAATGTTCCAACAGAGGTCTTGGCCACCCTGAAGAGCTCACAAATGATGCTTATTTCAAAGTCCTCATAAACACAAAGGCACAGAGCAGCAGCCAAAGTGAAACATGGCACTACCTCTGAAGTCCCACCACAAGATTATGAGAGTGTGGACAAGAATGTCACCTGCCACATCAGTAAACAAAGGATGTTGTGGCCATCAAGCCATCAGCACTGCAGCCTCCCCCAGCTGTGCACCCTGAGGGGATTCAGGATGGAGAAAAGCCTAGATAGTTAAGGTGCATATCAAAGGACTGATTTCAGTGAGCCCAGACTCTTGCATCTTCTCATACATAGAAGAGTGCTAAATTCAAAACCACATGTTTAAAGTACAGTCGATACAATCTCTTCTAGAAAAATAGAAGAGGGAGGAACCACTTCTCCAGTCTTTTTATGAAGCCAGTATTACCCTAACATCAAAACCAGAACAAGACTATAAAAAAGGAAAACTACAAACCAATATTACTCATGAACAGAGAAGCAAAAATCCTAAAAATATTAGTAACTAGAATCCAGCAATATATAAAAGGAATTACACGCTATGAACAAGTGAGATTTATTCCAAGAATGCAAGGCTGGTTTAATATTTGACATTCAATGTAACCCACCTTGCTAACAGACTAAAGAAGAAAACCACATGACCATATCAATCAATGCAGAAAAATCATCTGACAAAATTCAACACGAATTAATGATAAAAATTCTCAGAACTCTAGGAATAGAGAAAAACTTTCTTAACCTGGCAATGAACACCTACAAAAACCTAAAGATAACATCTTACTTAATGGTGAAAAACTAAATACATTTCACTCAACATTGGGAACAAGGTAAGAATACCCAGTCTCATCACTGCTATACAAATAGTACTGGAAATTCTATCCAGTGCAAAAAGGCAAGAAGAAGAAATAAAAGGCATACAGGTCAGAAAGGAAGAAGTAAAACTATACCTATTTGCATATAGCATGATTATCTAGATAGAAAACCCCCAAGAAATCCATTAAAAAAAACCCTCCTAGTTTAGCAGGGTTACAGGATACAAGATCAACATACAAAAATTAATTCTATTTCTATAAGCTACAATAAACACATGGACATCAAAATTAAACATTCAATACCATTTAAAGTTGTTCAAAAATAATAATTCTGTAGGTATAAATCTAGCAAAACACGTACAGTCTTATATGATGAAAAAAATTAAAGAAGATTTAAATAAATGAAGAGACATATCATGTTCATGGCTTGAAAGACAAGATAGTAAAGATTTTAATTACCATATAGGGCAAAGGGAAAGTCTCAACAGAAATTTTTAAAATATTTTTAACTCAATCAAAATGAAAATACAACTTATCAAAATGTGTGGAATGCAGTAAAAATAATGCTTAGAGGGAAATTTATAGCATTAAATGCATACATATACTAGAGAAGAAAGGACATTTTAAATCTATAATGTAAGCTTCCACCTTAGGAAACTAGAAAACAAAGAGCAAATTAAATCCAAAGGAAATAAAAGAAAAGAAATAATAAGAATTAGAGTAGACACCAGTGAAATTAGGAACAGGAAATCAATAGAGAGAATCAACGAAACCAAATGCTGGTACTTTGAAAAGATCGATAAAATTGATAAACATCTAACTAAGTCAACTAAGAAAAAAGAGAGGACACAAATTACTAATATTAGAAATAAAAGAAGGACCATCACTACTGATCCCATGGATGGTAAAAGGATAGTAAAGAATATTATGAGTAACTTTATGCCCACAAATTTGAAAACCTGAATGAAATGGATCAATTCCTTGAAAGATGTAATCTACAAAAACTCACATAAAGAAAAATAGATCCTCTCAATTGGCCTATACCATGGCTTGAACATTTCTGTTCCCCCCTCACCTCTGCAAAACCCTTGAAACCCTTGAGGCAGAGTTGTTTGTATTCAGAGGCTGGGCCTTTGGCAGGTGCTTAGGTCATGAGGGTGGGGCCCTTGACAACTGGATTGGTGCTCCTGTAAAAGACACCACACAGAGCTCCCTTGCCCCTTCTTCCATATAAGGACATGGCAAGAAGTCAACTGTCTGCACCCAGGAGAGGGTCCTCACCAGAGCCCACCCTGGCACCCTGATCTCAGACTTCCTTCCTCCAGAACTGTGGGAAATAAATTTCTGTTGTTCATAAGGCACCTAGTCTGTGGTATTTTATTATAGCAGCCTGAACAGACTAAGATGGCCTATATCTATTAAAGAAATAAAAGCCAGTAAATTAATAGCCTTCCATAACAGAAAGCAGCAGGCCCAGTTTTGTTCATAGGTAAAAATCTACCAAATATTTAAGAAAGGAATTAAACTAGATATAGAAAACAAACTAGGGCTTCCCCGGTGGCGCAGTGGTTAAGAATCCGCTTGCCAATGCAGGGAACCTGGGTTCAAGCCCTGGTCCAGGAAGATCCCACATGCCGCGGAGCCACTAAGCCCGTGCGCCACAGCTACTGAGCCTGTGCTCTAGAGCCCTTGAGCCACAACTACTGAGGCCGCGTACCTAGAGCCCGTGCTCTGCAACAAGAGAAGCCACCGCAATGAGAAGCCCACGGCACTGCAACAAAGAATAGAACCCACTAGTAGCAACTAGAGAAAGCCCGCATGCAGCAACGAAGATCCAATGCAGCCAAAAATAAATTAATTTTAAAAAAAAGAAAACAAGCTAGTGATTACCAGTGGGGAGAGGGAAGGGGATTAAGAGGTAAAAACTACTACGTATAAAATAGATAAGCAACAAGGATATACTGTACACAGGGAATTATACCCATTATATGGTAATAAATTTTAATGGAATATAACCCGTAAAAATGCTGAATCACTATGTTGTACAGCTGAAACTAATATAATACTGTAAATCAGCTATATTTCAGTTAAAAAAAGAAATTAAACAAATTCGCTATAATCTCTTCCAGAAAATTGAAGAAAAGGGAATGTTTCCTAACTCATTCTGTGAGGCCAGCCTTACCCTAGTTCCAAAATCAGATAAACACATTACAAGAAAGAACTGTAGACAAATATCTCATGGATATAGATGTGAAAATTCTCAACAAAATATTAGCAAATTGAATTCAATAATATATAAAAAATAACAACCAGGTGGGATTTATTCTAGGTATGCATGGCTGATTCAGCATTGAAAATCAATTAATATAACCTATCATATCAAAAGGCTAAACAAGAAAAATAAATCACACAATCGTATCAATAGATACAGAAGAGGTATTTAACAAAATCCAGCATCCATTTATAATAAAAAATTCTTAGTGAATTTAGGATTAGAGTGGAATTTCCTCAACTTGATAAAGAACATCTATTAAAAACCTGACAGCATACTTAACAGTGAGAAACTACAGGATTTCCTGATAAGGTCAGAAACAAGGCAAGGATATTTGCTTTCACCACTCCTATTCAACACGATGCTGGGAATTCTACCTATTACAATAAGACAAGAAAAGGGACTAAAAGATATACAGATTGGGAGGGAAAAATGAAACTACCTTGGTTTGAAGATGACATGGTTGTCTATATAGATATCCTACCCCCTCACCCCCCCAAAAAACCAAGATCAAAATCAAACCTAAAGCCTCCTGAAACTAATCAGCAATTATGAGAAGATACAGAATAAAGGATAATATACAAAAGTCAATTGCTTTCTTATATTCCAGCAATGAAAAATTTGCGTTTGAAATTAAAAACACAATACCATGTATATTAACACCAAACTAGAGATAGAGAGAGAAATGCTTAGGTAAAAATCTAACAAAATATATATAAGATCTATATGAGGAAACCTATAAAATTCTGAGGAAAGAAGTAAAAAATAAATCTAAATAAAGGGACAAATATTCTATGTACATGGATAGGAAGATTCAGTATTGTCAAGATTTTGGTACTTCCTAACTTGATCTATAAACTTCCATTCAAAATTCCAGCCAATCATGTTATGGCTATTGACAAACAAAGTCTAAAGTTTAAAAAGAGAAGCAAAAGACCCAGAATATCCAACACAAGATATACGTATATATTTTGCCGTGCGGCTTGCGGGATCTCAGTTCCCCAACCAGGGATTGAACCAGGCCCTGGGCCCTGGCAGTGAAAGTGCCGAGTTCTAACCACCGGACCACCAGGGAATTCCCTACCCAACGCAACACTGAGGGAGAAGAACAAAGTCAGAGGACTGACACTACCCGACTTCAAGTCTTACTAGAAAGCTACTGCAATTCAAGGCAGTGTAAAATCGGGGAAAGAATAGACAAAGAGATCAATGGAACAGAATAGAGAGCCCAGAAATAGACACACACAAATATGGTCACTTGATCTTTGACAAAGGAGCAAAGGCAATTTAATGGGGAGAGGATGGTCTTTTCAACAAATGGTGCTAGAACAACTGGACACCCACACGCAAAAAAAAAAAATCGATTTGGAAACAGACATTACACCTTTTACAGAAACCAGAGCAAAATGGATCAGAGACCTAAATGTAAAATGTAAAACTATAAAACTCCTAGAAGATAACACTGGAGAAGATCTAGAACAACTTGGGTTTTGTGATGAGTTTTTAGGTACCAATGACATATTTCATGAAAATAAAATTGATGAGATGGACTTCATTAAAAATAAAAACTTATTCTTTGTGATAGATACTTCAGAGAATGAAAGGACAGGTCACTGACTTGGAGAAAACATTTGCAAATCATATCTTTTGATAAAGCACTGGTATCCAAAATATACAAAGAAATCTTAAAACTCAACAATCTGAATCTTGTTGATGTCTCTACAATTATTTGTTTATGCTCCTGATTCCTCTGGGAATTCCTCGAATCAGGATCAAATTGTGTATAAAATCGTACCCTCTGTGCCTCTCCCAGCCTACACGTTAGATATTCAATAAATGGCGCTAAATTTGAATTGATCAAAACAATTTTTTGGATAAAAAAGCTCGTCTCACAGATTAAGTCTTAAAAAGTAGTGGAAGGTATTACTACATGGTCCCTAGAGTCTGTTGAATCTAGATTGCTCTACAACTAGGGAATACCCAGATACCGACAGGTGTGCCTCAGAGCATGGAATCCTGGGTACACAGGAGAATCTGGAAGTTGCTGGGAAGCATCTCCAATGCCTGGTCCCATCCCCAGAGAGGCTGGAGCGGGGTCTGGGCATCAGCATTCTTCATAGCTCCCCAGATGACCCCAGAGTGCAGCCAGATGACCTCACGGGGCTAGTGCCACAATCACAGCCTTGCAGCTGCCATCACGCCTGACGTCCCAGTCCAGACACCAGTTGATGCCATGATCACACCAGGCGTGACAGCTCCCAGCCTCCAGTTGTAACAGCAAGTGTTTCTTCCCCACTGGAAAAAGCCCATCCGTGCACAAGAAAACTAGCTGCTATTTGGCTAGTTAGATGTTTTAATTATATCCTATTAATTTGTATTTTAATTAGTCACTGCTTGCTTGCAACACACCTCTCGCAAATAACGCCTCTCAGTATCTACTGAGGACACCGATCTAGGTGGAAAGTGCGCTTTATTTTTAATTCAGCTCACTCGGATGTCCGCCGTGCGTCTACCAAGTCAAGGGGCCACGCTATGGTGCCATTTTTAACAGGAAGCAGAACCAAGCCTTCTCGGCTCAGCAGCAACCTCCAGGCTGGTCTCCCTGGTGTTACTCGTTTCTGAGATTCACACAAGTGTTAGGAAACATAAACGCAGTTTCGCTCCAGCCACCCTCAAGGAGACGCGGGCTGATCTGAGTACCACCTGGCCTGTGACCACCGCGGCAGCCTGGAGAGTGGCCCTGCCACCCCGGACCCACCCCTGCAGGGCCCCGACACCCCCCGTGGAGCCACACGAACTTACGAAGAATGGGATCAGGCCCTCGGCCTTGTCTCTCTCCAGGGCCTCCTGCAGCGCGGAAGCGCGCATGGCAAACTTGCCATCGGAAGGGATCGCTTTTAACTTCACTCCACCAATCAAGCCGGCTCTTTCCACGGAGGAGTGTGCCTGCAAGAGAGCGCGGGGGTAGAGTCTGCAGCAGCTCACGGGCCCTCCTGCCCCCCACCTTCCGGCCTGGAGCCCTTTCAGGTCCTGAGGAATCTACCTCCCGGTTTGACGATTCAGACTCTTAGAGCGAGACGCGCTCAGCAGCACTGGGGGTGTTTTCATCCATCGGTTTGAATTCTAGTGAAGCAGTGAATGCCCGTTGGAAAGCATAGTTGGGATAATGACATGTAATGATGTGCCCTTAACAAGGGCACTTGATAAGCTCCGGTTCCTACTCTCTTCCTCTGAGGCTCTAAAATCGTCTGTGAAACGTAAGACGATTTTCTCGGACATAGTTCTCCTCGTGGTTTGTGTGTCCTCTTTAACCTCAGGTGAGGAGTGAGGTGATCGGGTTATTCGTTGACAACCAGCGCCTTGACCCCGTGCTCCCGGGGGCTAAGGCTCTCCTGAAGTGTAGATTGCATTCAGGAGGAGGGGACGGGCGGTGACTGTCTCAGAGGCCACATCCTTGCTTGTTCCTTCGCTGCCCGTTCTGCTTCCCTAACTCCTACAGGATTCCCCGGAGAGCACCACTCAATAAACGGTGAACCCCTAAAGCCTCGCGTCAGGCCCTGCTCCTGGGGAACCTGCCTGAGGGCTGCAGAAGAATTGCACCCTAGAGCCCGTGGCCGTCCGGTGGATGTCAGGAACCCACCCGACCGCCATCACCTAGGATGCCACTAGCCATGCACCATCCTTGGGAGGATCTAGAAGCATCACAGATCACTTCCGGAGGGCGAAATTCCCTCATGGAAACCCTGCTGGGAAAGGCTACACCCTAACATTCATAGTAACTGATCTCAGCCTGGATTCACTGAACACCTACACGTACATTTTTTTCAAGTCTCCTCGTGTCTTTCTGGGAAACCAGGGAGATAGAAATAGAAGTGAATAGTTTTCTTGATGTGCAGGGAGCTCTAGTGCCTAGAGTTAGAATACACACACACACAGAGAGACAGTACTCCTGAGCAAGCATCAAAATATGGGTGTTGTGTTGATTTCAGGCTACATGTAGTTATTAACTAGACCCAAGTTGTCACAGTTGAAATGCCTGGCTTAAGATATTCGTTACAAATATTACGCCAGCAGAGCTAAATCAGCTATTCCTTGTGGAAGCGAATCCTTCAGTGGTACCGTTTTTCGGTGCCCTCTTGACTACACTTTCACTCATGGAGCTACGGCTCAATGCTCTTTCCTCCTGCTCCTTCTCACACAATTCGGTTTTGTTTTTGTTCTTAACTGTTTTTAAGTGGGCTGGTCACTGGAATTAACCATAGGCTAGATGCCCCTATTTGCAGAGTTCTCTAAACCTTCCAGAGCACCGCTGTATCCTTCATCTTAGTTTAGCCGCTAGCTGGCAGAGCAGCAGTATCAGGGGACAGGTGCTTTTGTCCCTGTTTGATGGTTAAAAATAATGGCTCAGAGAATTGACGTGATGAGCCTGAGATCACAGAATTCAAAACAGCAGAGCTGGGATGTGAGCCCAGGTCTCTGAGCCCACGTCCCACATGTACCTCCACAGCCCTGCTCTGAAGGCAGCCAGATGACCTCAACACGAGCAGGTGCAAGTGCGGTCACAGTGACCTCGTGGTACATTTATTTTCTTTTCCACTTGATCTACTAAGTTCCCACCTGCAGCCCACACCTTGTCTTTAGCATAGGTCTCCCTGGGGAGCTGTTCTTGGACTGGAAATGATGCTGCACGGCTTGGTTGGGTTTTGACTTGTTACCACACTAATCATTCTGTTCTGTGAGGCTCCGTGGGGCTCTGGGCAACCACACCCACCTGGTCAGATGCGTAGGCCACCAGCTTCTCCATGATGGCGGCCTGCGTCAGCCCCGGGGAGGCAGCCTGCAGGC
This sequence comes from Kogia breviceps, assembly GCF_026419965.1. Taxonomy (NCBI): domain Eukaryota; kingdom Metazoa; phylum Chordata; class Mammalia; order Artiodactyla; family Physeteridae; genus Kogia; species Kogia breviceps. The sequence goes on along the minus strand of NC_081318.1, from coordinate 112,210,092 downwards.
ATCGTATCACTTTGGTCCGAGCGGCCAGCAGGGCCACCAGGGTGGCTTCACTGGCACTTCCCTAAATCAAAGAAAAGGTGGAAATGGGCTTCCAAGTGCAGCTAGGGAATCATCTCTAAACTTGGGAGATGCAATTTGGGGTCCCCATATTTTCCTAAAAGATGCATCTGAAATTGCCAAGTTCACTCTCCTTTCAACGGGAAAAGGCTGCACACCTGTGACTGCCACTGCAGCTCTTATTATCAATTCAAGGTTGCTTTGTCTGTTTTTCATAAGATAACCTCCAGCATGTCTGAACACTCAGCGTGAACCAGGCATCACCGGGCCCACTTCACGGGCACTTTCCCACGGACGCCTCCTGGTCTAGCGAGGAGGTGCTGGTCCATTTCCCCCAGAAGAGGAGGCGATGGGGCCCAGGGCTCAGCTCTCAGCCCGGCTCTGTGTGCACAGCAACTTGGACAGATAAATCTGTATGTCTCTATAAATGGGATCCATCTTCTTTGAGACTCAAAAATTGCCTTGCAGGATTTTCCTCAGTCACTAATGGTACGGGCTGAAGTGTGTCCCCCCACATTTCATATGTGGAAGTCCTAACTCCTAGTACCTCAGGACATGACCGTATTTGGAGACAAGACCTGTAAAGTGATCACTAAGTTAAAATGAGCTCTTTAGAGGGGGCCTGATCCAGCCTGGCTGATGTCCTTGTAAGAAGATGAGCTGAGGACACGCGTATACACACACACACACACACACACACACACACAGAGAGGAGAGGCCGCATGAGGACACAGGGAGGAGATGCCCGCCTGCCAGCCAAGGGCAGAGGCCTCTGGGAAATCAGCCCTGTTGCCACCTCGACCTCAGATGTCCAGCCTCCGGACTGTGAGACAATCAATGTCTGTTGTTTAAGCCGCCCCGTCTGTGGTTGTTTGTTGTGGTAGCCTTAGCAAGCTAACACAACGAATGTCAACAACTTATGTTGGCAAAGTAGTCAAGAAGGATGCAAAATTCACTCTTCTGAGGGTGGGAGGAGGTTAAAGAGAATATGGATTCAGCACCCATCGTGTTAGCCCAGCTAACCTGCAAAATAATCCCATTTTTAAATGTTATCATCTTAGGGTGGGAAACTATGCTCAGAGAGGGTAACTTGCCCCACAGCAGCAGCTAGGGAGTAGCATGGTTACCAGTGAGCCCACATCTGCCCGGCGGGAGCCTCCCCGCATTTATAATCAACTTTCCTGTGTCCCCTGCTCTTGATCACGGAAACTTAGTAAATCCTGGGAGAAACCAGGAGCTGAACAGTATTACCATTAGAAAGAAAGCAAATAAAAGGTAGAGTTTTGTTGACTATGAGAAGATTTATAAGATTTTGCGGGGATGGAGTCAAGATGGCGGTGTAGGAAGATGCAGAGTTCAAGTCTCCCCACAACTAGGGTGGCTGCTGGACGCTGGTGGGGGACCCCGACGCCCAAGGAGATGGGCAGAACCCCCAAGGGAACCAGTAGGACGTGGGGGGACTGAGGGCGGAGGAGAAGTGGAGGCTGGACAGGACCAGTGCCCCTGAGGGGTGGCTGAGAGGGGGGAGGGGTTCCCATGCCCGGAGGGACCCTCGCGGGAGCTCAGATCAGGGGGGAGTGCACCCAACTTTTTCCCTGCCCAATCGGCCGGGGAAGTCTGCCTGGCTCTCGGACCAGGTCCTACGCCCTCCGAGGTCCCCTCCGGGCTGGGTTGGTCCTGGGGACGTAGGAGGGAGGCCAGGAGAGGCAGGGGGGAGGGGCCCACCAGGAGGAGCGGGAGAGGAGCAGAGGGCGTTTGCCCCGCCCACTCGGACTCAGGGAGCCTGCTGAGCTCCCAGGCTGGTCCCCTGCCCTCCAAAGCCCCCTCCAGGCCATGTGGGTCCTGGGGGCATAGGAGGAAGGCCAGGAAGATCAGGAGAGGCAGGCCGGAGGGGCCCTCCAGGACCAGAGGAGCAGGAGTGGAGGGTGATCGCCATGTCCACTCGAACCCAGGAAGCCTGCTGGGCTCCCAGGTGGGGTCCCCCGCCCCCTGAGACCAGAGGCTGGAGGCACGCCTGGGCCCCTTCTGTTCTGTTGAGCCTAAGCCCCCATCCCCCCTGGGGCCTTTTCCAGCCCTGTGGGTCCTAAGCATAGGCCCTGCCCACTGCCTAAACCTCGCCCCTGCTTAGGCCCCGCCCTCCACAGCCAAGGCCTTTTCCACCTTTTATTCTCCTCTTTTTTACTATTGTGGTTCTGTTTTACCTTCAGTTGTTGTTTCATCTATATTTTTATTTTTTCTAACATACCTGTTAGTTTCCTAGTCGAATTTTATTTTTTACTTTGTTATCATTCTCTTTTTTTTTTTTTTTTTTGGCCACCCTTGCACAGCTTATGGGATCTTGGTTCATGAGCCAGGGGTCGGGCTGAAGCTCCTGCGGTGGGAGCTCCGAGTCCGAACCACTGGACTAAAAGAGAACCTCAGACCCCAGGGAATATTCATCAGAGTGAGGTCTCCAGGAGGTCCTCATCTCAGCACCGAGACCCGGCTCTACCCAACAGCCTACAAAATTCAGTGTTGGAAGCCTCAGGCCAAACAACCAGTAAGACAGGAACACAACCCCACTCATAAAAAAAAGGGGAAAAAAAATGAGACAGCAAAAAATATGTCACAGATGAAGGAGCAAAGTAAAAACCTACAAGACCAAAAAAAAGTGAAGAGGAAATAGGCAATCCATCTGAAAAAGAATTCAGAGTAATGATAGTAAAGTTGACCCAGAATCTCGGAAATAGAATGGAGGCACGGATTGAGAAAATACAAGAAATGTTTAACAAAGATCTAGAAGAACTAAAGAACAAACAAACAGAGATGAACAACACAATAACTGAAATGAAAAATATACTAGAAGGAATCAATAACAGAATAACTGAGGCAGAAGAATGAATAAGTGAGCTGGAAGATAAAATGGTGGAAATAACTTCCAAGGAGCAGAATAAAGAAAAAAGAATGAAAAGAATTGAAGACAATCTCAGAGACCTCTCAGACAATACTAAATGCACCAACATTCAAATTATAGAGGTCCCAGAAGAAGAAGAGAAAAAAAAAAGGGTCTGAGAAAATATTTGAAGGATTATAGTGGAAAACTTCCCAAACCTGGGAAAGGAAATAGTCACCCAAGTCCTGGAGGCACAGAGGGTCCCATACAGGATAAACCCTAGGAGAAACACACCAAGACACATATTAATCAAACCAACAAAAATTAAATTCAAAGAAAAAATAGTAAAAGCAGGAAGGGGAAAACAAAACATAACACACAAAGGAATCCCCATAGGTTATCAGCTGATTTTGCAGCAGAAACTCTGCAGGCCAGAAGAGAGTGGCAGGATATACTTAAAGTAGTGAAAGAGAAAAACCTACAACCAAGATTACTGTACCGAGCAAGTATCTCATTCAGATTCGACGGAAAAATCAAAAGCTTTTCAGACAAGCAAAAGCTAAGAGAATTCAGCACCACTAAACCAACTCTACAGCAAATGCTAAAGAAACTTCTCTGGGCAGAAAACACAAGAGAAGAAAAAGACCCACAAAAACAAACTGAAAACAATTAAGAAAATCATAATACGAACATACATATCAATAGTAACCTTGAATGTAAATGGATTAAATGCCCCAACCAAAAGACACAGACTGGCTGAATGGATACAAAAACAAGACCTATATATATATATGCTGTCTACAAGAGACCCACTTCAGACCTAGAGACATATAGACTGAAAGTGAGGGGATGGAAAACGATGTTCCATGCAAATGGAAATCAAAAGAAAACTGGAGTAGCAATACTCGTATCAGATAAAATAGACTTTAAAATGAAGACAGTTACAAGAGATAAGGAAGGACACTATATAATGATCAAGGGATCAATCCAAGAAGATGTTATAACAATTATAAATGTTTATGCACCCAACAAAGGAGCACCTCAATACATAAGGCAAATGCTAACAATCATGAAAGGGGAAATCAACAGTAACACAATAATTGTAGGGGACTTTAACACCCCACTTACACCAATGGACGGATCATCCAAACAGAAAATAAATAAGGAAACACAAGCTTTAAATGACAATAGACGAGATAGATTTAATTGATATTTATAGAACATTGCACCTAAAGTGGCAGAATGCACTTTCTTCTCAAGTGCACAGGGAACATTCTCCAGGATAGATCACATCTTGGGTCACAAATCAAGCCTCGGAAAATTTTAAAAATTGAAATCATATCAAGCACCTTTTCTGATCACAATGCTATGAGATTGGAAATCGATCACAAGAAAGAAATTGTAAAAACCACAAATACATGGAAGCCAAACAGTGCGCTACTAAATAACTGAGAGATCACTGAAGAAATCAAAGAAGAAATAAAAAAATACTTAGAAACAAATGACAGTGAAAACACAATGACCCCAAACCTATGGGATGCAGCAAAAACAGTTCTAAGAGACAAGTTTATATCAATTCAATCTCACCTCTAGAAACAAGAAAACTTGCAAATAAACAATCTAACCCTACACCTAAAGCAACTAGAGAAAGAAGCACAAAGAAACCCCAAAGTCAGTAGAAGGAAAGAAATCATAAAGATCAGAGCAGGAGTAAATGAAATAGAAACGAAGAAAACAATAGCATAGATCAATAAAACTAAAAGCTGGTTCTTTGAGAAAATTAACAAAATTTATAAACCCTTAGCCAGACTCATCAAGAAAAAAAGGGAGATGACACAAATCAATAAAAGTAGAAATGAAAAAGGAGAAATCACAACTGAAACTGCAGAAATACAAAGGATTATACGAGACTATTACAAACCACTATATGTCAATAAAATGGACAACCACAAAGAAATGCACAAATTCTTATAAAGGTCCAATTTTCTAAGACTGAACCAGGAAGAATTAGAAAATATAAACAGATCTATCACAAGTAATGAAATTAAAACTGTAATTAAAAATCTGCCAACACGCAGTGGTTGAGAGTCCGCCTGCCGATGCAGGAGACACGGGTTCGTGCCCTGGTCCGGGAGGATCCCACGTGCCGCGGAGCAACTAAGCCCGTGAGCCATGGCCGCTGGGCCTGCGTGTCCGGAGCCTGTGCTCTGCAACGGGAGAGGCCACAACAGTGAGAGGCCCGCATACCGCAAAAAAAAAAAAAAAAAAAAAAAAAAAAAAAAAAATCTGCCAACAAACAAAAGTCCAGGACCAGATGGCTTCACAGGTGAAATCTATCAAATATTTAAAGAGGAGCTAAAACCTATCCTTCTCAAACTCATTCAAAAAATTGCAGAGGGAGGAACACACCCAAATTCATTCCACGAAGCCACAATCACCCTGATACCAAAACCAGGAAAAGATATCACAGAAAAAGAAAATTATAGACCAATATCACTGATGAACATAGATGCAAAAACACTGAACAAAATATCAGCAAACAGAATCCAACAATGTATTAAAAGGATCACACACCATGATCAAGTGGGATTTATCGCAGAGATGCAAGCATTCTTCAATATATGCAAATCAATCAGTGTGATACACCATATTAACAAAGTAAGGAATAAAAACCATATGATCATCTCAATAGATGCAGAAAAAGCTTTTGACAAAATTCAACACTCATTTATGATAAAAACTCTCCAGAAAATGGGCATAGAGGGAACATACCTCAACATAATAAAGGCCATATATGACATACCCACATCAAACATCATACTCATGGTGAAAAGTTGAAAGTATTTCCACTAAGATCAGGAACAAGACAAGGATGTCCACTCTAACCACTCTTATTCAACATAGTTTTGGAAGTCCTAGCCATAGCTATCAGAGAAGAAAAAGAAATAGAAGGCATACAAATTGGAAAAGAAGAAGCAAAACTGTCACTGTTTGCAGGTGACATGATACTATACATAGAGAATCCTAAAGATGCCACCAGAAAACACCTAGAAGTAACCAATGAATTTGGTAAGGTTGCAGGATACAAAATTAATGCACAGAAATCTCTGGCATTCCTATAACAACTAACAATGATAAATCTGAAAGAGAAATTAAGGACACAATCCCATTTACCACTGCAACAAAAAGAATAAAATACCCAGGAATAAACCTACTTAAGGAGGCGAAAGACTTGTACTCAGAAAACTATAAAACATTGATGAAAGAAATCAAAGGTGACATAAACAGATGGAGAAATATACCATGTTCTTGGATTGGAAGAATCAGTTTTGTGAAAATGACTATACTACCCAAAGCAATCTACAGATTCAATGAAATCCCTATCAAAGTACCAGTGGCATTCTTCACAGAATTAGAACAAAAATTTTACAATTTGTATGGAAACACAATAGATCCCAAATAGCCAAAGCAATCTTGATAAAGAAAAATGGAGCTGGAGGAATCAGGCTCCCTGACTTCAAACTATAATACAAAGGTATAATAATCAAGACAGTATGGTACTGGCACAAAAACAGAACTATAGATCAATGGTACAGGTTAGAAAGCCCAGAGATAAACCCACACACATTTGGTCACCTAATTTACAACAAAGGACGCAAGAACATACAATGGAGAAAAGACAACCTCTTTAATAAGTGGTGCTGGGAAAACTGGACAGCTACATGTTAAAAAAAAGAAATTAGAACACTACCTAACACCATACACAAAAATAAATTCAAGGGCTTCCCTGGTGGAGCAGTGGTTGAGAGTCCGCCTGCTGATGCAGGGGACACGGGTTCATGCCCTGGTCTGGGAAGATCCCACATGCTGCAGAGCAGCCGGGCCCATGAGCCATGGCCGCTGAGCCTGCACGTCCGGAGCCTGTGCTCCACAATGGGAGAGGCCACAACAGTGAGAGGCCTGCGTACCAAAAAAAAAAAAAAAAAAAAATTCAAAATGGATTAAATACCTAAATGTAAGACCAGACTCTATAAAACTCTTAGAGGAAAACATAGGAAAAACACTCTGACATAAACCACAGCAAGACCTTTTTTGACCCACCTCCTAGAGTAATGGAAATAAAAACAAAAATAAACAAATGTGACCTAATTAAACTTAAAAGCTTTTGCACAGCAAAGAAAACCATAAACAAGATGAAAAGACTACCCTCAGAATGGGAGAAAATATCTTCAAATGAAAAAATGGACAGAGGATTAATCTCCAAAATATACAAACAGCTCAAGGAACTCAATATAAATAAAACAAACTATTCAATTTAAAAATGGGCAAGAGATCTAAACAGACATTTTACCAAAGAAGACATACAGATGGCCAAGAGGCACATGAAAAGCTGCTCAACATCACTAATTATTAGAGAAATGCAAGTCAAAAGTACAATGAGGTGAATGTAAATTGATACAGCCACTATGGAGCACATTATGGAGGTTCCTTTAAAAACTAAAAATAGAACTACCATATGACCCAGCTATCCCACTCCTGGGCATATACCCTGAGAAAACCAGAATTCAAAAAGACACATGTACCCCAATGTTCATTGAAGCTCTATTTACGATAGCCAGGACATGGAAGCAACCTAAGTGTGCATCAACAGATGAATGGATAAAGAAGATGCGGCACATATATACAATGGAATATTACTCAGCCATAAAAAGGAACGAAACTGAACTATTTGTAGTGAAGTGGATGGACCTAGAGTCTGTCATACAGAGTGAAGTAAGTCAGAGAGAGAAAAACAGATACCATATGCTAACACATATATATGGAATCTAAAAAAAAAAAAAAAATAGTACTGATGAACCTAGTGGCAGGGCAGGAATAAAGACGTAGACATAGAGAATGGACTTGAGGACACGGGTGCAGGGAGAGGCAGAAGCTGAGGTAAAGTGAGAGTGTCAGGGACATATAGACGCCACCAAACGTACAATAGCTAGTGGGAAGCGGCCGCATAGCACAGGGAGGTCAGCTCGGTGCTTTGCGTTGACCTAGTGGGGTGGGATAGGAAGGGTGGGAGGGAGACACAAGAGGGAGGGGATATGGGGACACGTGTATGCATATGGCTGATTCATTTTGTTGTGCAACTGAAACTAACACAGTACTGTGAAGCAATTATACTCCAATAAAGATCTATTAAAAATAAAGATTTTAGAGTTTTACAGAGAAATATACAATAAAATCAAGAGGTTAACGTCTCGTTAATATTTTCTCCCCCTTTCATTGATCCTGATTTCCTACTATTTATTTACTTTTACTGTTTCGATGATTTTACTTTTTCTTTTAAGCCAACTTATATCCTTCAGGAAGATACAGACATTCACTCACAGTTCTGTACAGCTGTGTAGCTCTAATGCATGGACTCATATATACACATATGTGATCTTCTCAATTCAGCCTTTAAAATGGGTTTTACATTTTCTTCAGGTCGCACTTTCACTGGCAATGATTTTATTTTATTTATTTATTTATTTTAACATCTTTATTGGAGTATAATTGCTTTGCAGTGGTGTGTTAGTTTCTGCTTTATAACAAAGTGAGTCAGTTATACATATACATGTATCCCCATATCTCTTCCCTCTTGCGTCTCCCTCCCACCCTCCCTATCCCACCCCTCTAGGTGGTCACAAAGCACCGAGCTGATCTCCCTGTGCTATGCGGCTGCTTCCCACTAGCTATCCACCCTGCATTTGGTAGTGTATATATGTCCATGCCACTCTCTCACTTCGTCACAGCTTAGCCTTCCCCCTCCCCATATCCTCAAGTCCATGCTCTAGTAGGTCTGTGTTTTATTCCCATCCTACCCCTAGTCTCTTGATGACATTTTTTTTTCTTAGATTCCATATATATGTGTTAGCATACGGTATTTGTTTTTCTCTTTCTGACTTACTTCACTCTCTATGACAGACTCCAGGTCCATCCACCTCACTACAAATAACTCAGTTTCATTTCGTTTTATGGCTGGGTAATATTCCATTGTATATATGTGCTACATCTTCTTTATCCATTCCTCTGTCGATGGACACTTAGGTTGCTTCCATGTCCTGGATACAGATAGCCAACAAACACATGAAAGAATGCTCAGCATCATTAATCATTAGAGAAATGCAAATCAAAACTACAATGAGATATCATCTCACACTGGTCAGAATGGCCATCATCAAAAAATCTACAAACAGTAAATGCTGGAGAGGGTGTGGAGAAAAGGGATGTTGGTGGGAATGTAAATGGATACAGCCACTGTGGAGAACAGTATGGAGGTTCCTTAAAAAACTACAAATAGAACTACCGTATGACTCAGCAATTCCACTACTGGGCATATACCCTGAGAAAACCACAATTCAAAAAGAGTCATGCACCAAAATGCTCATGGCAATGATTTTAGATACAGATTTAGACCGTGAGGTTTTAGATCCGGTTAAAGAAGCAGCTGGCAAAGCTAAAGCAGCTACGGCAGGAGATCCGAGCTCCCGGAGGGCAGGCACTGGAACTCACACATCCCCCCGCGTGGCTGCTTTCCTCCTGTGTCCCCATCTTGTGTGTCAGGGCCTGTCCACTGTCTCCCTCCTCCTCCCTGGACGGGGCATGTGCAAAGCCCATTGGAAGGCATGGCTCCAGGGAGGGGAATCCCCGACACCCCCTGCCCCCCACCCCCGACTCCTGTGTGAGTGCAGCCCCCCCTCAATGCCACCCTCTGCCTGAAGGCTTGGATCTCTCATCACCCCCCCAGTGTCCGCGCTCCTCTGAACCACACTCTGAGGAAAGGTTTGGATCACCACGGCAGCTCATTGCGGGTTTTCCTCTGGGCCCTGTCCATGTCTTGCAAGAAAACTCCCCTTCTCCAGGCAACAAAAAGTGCTTTTTGAAAAAAAATGCCCAGTGATCACTTATATGTGGAATCCAAATAAGGAGGGTACGAATGAACTTATTTACAAAACAGAAGTAGAGTCACAGAGGTAGAAAACAAACCTATGGTCACCAGGGGGGGAAGGGAGGGGGGGGTAAACTGAGAGATTGCGATTGACACATACACTACTATATATAGAATAGATAACTGATAAGGACCTACTGTAAATAAACTCTACTCACTACTCTGTGATGACCTGTACGAGAAAAGAATCTAAAAAAGAGGGGATATAGGTGTATGTATAACTGATTCAGTTTGCTGTACAGCAGAAACTAACACAACATTATAAATCAACTATCCTCCAATAAAAATTTAAAAATAAAAAAGAGTAAAGAAATTGTGACATATATATATACATTATATATATATATTCATATATATTTTTCAGCCTTAACAAAAAAAGAGGAAACCTTGTCATGGATAAACCCGAACATGGATAGACCTAGAGGGCATTACGCTACGTGAAATACGGTAGACAGAGCAAAACCAATACCGCAGGGTATCACATATATGTGGAATTTAAAAATTATATTAACAGCGATGGTTAGAGCTGAAAGGGTCATTACACACTTCTAAAGGAAGTTTCACTAAATATAGTCAGCATTAAGGAGATGTGTCGACAGAAGAACTGAAAATAAAACTCGAAACGAACAAACAGAAAATTGCCCAGTGAAATCCTTGTCAGCCAGGCACCCGTGAGTGTCATGGCTCGGGGAGGCCAGTGTGGCTTGGTGACCGGGACAGAAGAATGCGCGGTTCTCCGGGCCTCTGCTGGCAGCAGATCTGGGCCGAGGTAGGGGCAGGGGCAGCTGCCTTTGCTCCGAGAGCAGTGATGATACCTTTGCTTTCCTGCCTCAGACAAAGGTTGCCATGGCAAAGCCTCTAAGAGGCAGAAAGAAATGCGGTGAGCGCGGCCGCTGCGCTGTGAATGCTGCGAGCAGAAATGTCCTTTCATCTTCTGGGTTTTCAAGTGTCACCCCATACGCGGCGGGAAATGGGCTTTTCTTCCAAGAGAGCTTTCAAACCCAATTAAGAGACCATTTTCAGGGCCCCGTTTGTCCAGATCAAAGGATGATTTGCCGTTTGATGCAGGCGCCCAGCAGCTGTGATTATGCCTCTGAGGCACCGCCCCGCCCCCCCGCCCGCGCATCCCCCGCATCCGGGCCCCCAGTCTGTCCGCAGGCTCAGGCGCTCCAGGACCTCACAAATTACAGACAATCAGCCTTGTCGGTGGGAAGGGCGGGACTCCTGCCTCATACTGGGTGGGTGGGCTCCAAGGGGAACTGAATTGAATCCTGGGCTGAGTGATGTCAGAATTCTTCCTATAACCAAATGCCGGGGCTTCTGCTGTTTCTGGAAAATGGGATTGTCTTTCCAAGAAGAGATACGAGCCCACGGCAGCATGCCCACCTCTGCACCCTCACCCAAGCAAAGGGTCAAGGACAGGCTGGTGGAACACTCGTGGGTCCAGCTCACACGTGCACCAGCCTTGCCTCTAAATAGCTCCTGCCCTTGGGTCCCATGCGTGACGTTCCTGGGCCTCGGTTTCCTCATCTATGAAAAAGGTTGTTGACAGTCCAAGCAAGCCTGATAAATATTTGGAGGTTGAAAAATGAGCATATTAAACACAAGAAATAAAGCTAAAGCACAGCCTTGCTCAGAGTGGGTGTGCAATACAAAGTAGCTATGATTATAATACACACACCTCGACTGACGGGGTAGCTGTTAAGATTTTTGAGAAGCATCAAACTAGAGGAATCAGCTTGGGCTGCTGAAAAGAACTGAATGTGAAATTATTTTAGTTATAATCTCCAGTGACCCAGAAACACTTTTTATTTCTGTTCGGTTTTGATTTTTGGCGGAGCATGTGTGGTGAGCATGGACTCAACCAGGGCCGTCCCAGCAGAAAGCTGCGGATCTTCTTAGGAGATTATTAACCTTCATCCTAAAGGGTGTCCTTTGAAATATGATTTATAAGAGTGGAAGATGTGACACAATATATATACTGTATCTCCTATTTATATACATTGTGACACATCATAGAAAATCATGCAATGATAATATTCTCAAAGACTATTTAAACAATGGGAAATGCTCACAATAAAACAGCAAGTAAAACACCACACAGAAAATCTGTATGATGTGTTGCATTATCCCAGTTTTGTTTATATTATGTACACATATATGGACACACACACACACACACACAGGTATTCAAATAACACCGGAAGGAAGCTGTCCCTAAATGTTTCTGCATCTCTTCCATTTTGCTAATGGATGTCTAGCTTTCATAGGTAGAAAGGGGATGATACTTTTAAGCGGAAAAACGGAACCAAAATGGACATCGAAGGCAATCATTTGGCCGTGTGGAAAATGGAGACGATGATGTAGAAAAACCCATGAGAAAGTCCCCCAAAAATACATAAGAGAAAATGACAAAAGAAAGTTAGAAATTATGGAAGAGGTACCCAATCCGTGGAAAATGGAAGCTCCTGAAAAACCGAGTGAAGTGGCCCAGAGGCAGTGACTAAAATGTCCCCAGGTGAGAGAAGAGCTGAGTCTCGGATTAATAGGGCTTCCCAGATGCTGGGGGTGGGGGTCAAGATGAACCACACAAATGGAAAAAGTAGATCTCGGCAAAACGTGTGGAATTACAAAGAAAAAGTAAGTCTACCGCAAGGGTCCAGGTTGTCATGAACTATCAGATCACCCCCCCAGGCCCGGAACTGAGTCGAATAGAATTCAGCACCAAGGCCCCCATCTCAGCCCCTCTCTTGCTCTTACTATGGCCACTTGCTGTTCTGCCCTCAGCCGGGCTCTGCTCTCCATTGGCAGTGGAGCCCCAGAGCGTCAGGACCCACGTGCTGGGGACCGGAACCCCTCCCCACTGCAAGGTGAGACGCAGCTGACTGATGCGGGGTGGGGGCGGAGGGGTGGAAGGGGGCCATGTACAGCAGTCCCCTCCCTAAGGCTGGAAGCAGCTGAGAACTCAGATCTTTGTGTGTGGTTTTTTCCAAGGTTGCCCAGGCTGCATCACCTCTGACCAGCAGAAAACTGTCCGGGGTGGCTGAAATGTTTGCAGTTGTGAGAAGAATCATTGTTGCCGCTACGTCTAAGTCCCGTTCACAGCATCTCATGGAAACTTGGCTAATGCTTCATTTTCATCAGCCCCACTCAGAATCGCTGATGTAGGAGGGAAAGTGCTGCAACCGAAGAGGTGAGGTAGGAGGGGACAGAGTGAGTGGGGCTGATTCCTAAGAGGTGACACAGCAGTTATCCTCTTACCAGTCCTACTGATAAACGGATCGGGGACGCTCTCAAGCATAATCGTTAGTTACACAAGAGCATCTGTGACTGACCTTCCCAGCCCGACCTGGAGCCATGATGTGATTTATCTCCACGCGGGCAGAAACCACCGGGCCCCAGTCGATCTGCCAGAGGGAGAATTCTTCTCCGGCTTCAGCGGGGACCATGCAGCAGGCCCACTTGCCCTGGTTTTCCCAGAGAATCTGCCAATATCATCATCATAAACATCTTCACAACCATCCTAATCCTGGGAGCATTCCATAATCCCTACATGCCAGAATGATACACAGCCAACCTCATTCTCAAAGGCCTCCTCCTGACCATTGCTTTTATGAATCCAAGCACGCTAGCCAGGACTCCAGCTGAACTTACCTATATCATACCTCTTATGAGAAGCCTGTCTACCACTAACACCTGCCCTGTGACTCACAACCCTTCATCACCTCAGGCATCCCGCCATAAACAGAAGAACTCTGACAAAAGATTTACTGTGAGAGAGTCAATAGGCCGTGGGTCACAGAGAACTCAGCCGTGGGTCACAGCACAAGGCGTATTTATCAAAGTGCGTGTCAGCGTCTCTGCATCAGAATCACCTGACGTGCAGGTTAGGATGCTAATTCCTGGGCCCGCCTAAGACTTGTTGAATCTGAATCTGTGAGGGTAGAGGAAGACTCCCCTCCCCACCCCGACCCTGAGCCGTACTGGCTGTGTTTGGGAGAATAAGGGCCTCCCAAAGATGTCATGCTTTCATCCTGGAAGCTGTGACTCTCTACCTTACAAAGAAGAGGGACCTTGCCAACGTGATTAATTTAAGAACCTCGACAGGAGGGGAGGGGGATTATCTTGGATTACCTGCATGCACCTGATCTAATCTCATGCATCCCGAAACATGAAGAACCTTCCTCATCTGTGGTCAGAGAGAGGTGGCCACGAAAGAAGGGCCAGAGAGATGCAACACAGCCACCTCGAAGATGGAGGAGGTGCCATGGCCCAGGAATGCGGGAAACTTCTAGAAACTAGAAAAGGCAAGGACAGAAGCTGCAAGCTGTCCACTCTGATCGTAGCCCAGTAAGATCCACATCAGACTCCCGACCTACACAACTGTAAGATAATAGGTTTGTCAGAAAATAAACACGTGGGAGTTAAAAAACCCTGGTCGGTTGAGCAGCCTCGGGCCTGGAGGCTGGGGCTCACATCCTGTCCCACTGGGCCACTCCAGCAGGTGACCTCACGCTGAGGCATCGGGACCTCGGTTCTCATCGTCGAGTGGACAGAATCAATCAACCGCCGTGACAGGTTCTTAGAGAGAAGATGGCGTCTGAAAAAGGAAATTCCTTTTTCTCCCAAGTAAAGGTTGCTTTCCCTGGGAGGGCGGTGGGTTTAGGAGCATATCCCTCTTCCCTGCTGGAGAAGAAGAAAGCCAAGAAGTCCAAGTGTTCTTAGCGGCATTTGTGCCGCAGATGTTCCACTATGACTGTCTTTGTGCGTGTCCTGTCCCCTGATGGGCCCTCTGGCACGTAATCGCGCTCAAAGGTACACGTCAGGTGAAGAATGAAGTAAATCAGCGCATAGAAAAGGCAGCATCTTTAGGTGAACGGTGGGTTCCCATAGATGCAGCCGTTTCTAGTAGCCTCTGCAGCAGGTGGTCACAGCTGCCACTGAGGATGGCCCTGAGGGGTGGTCACACGGGTGTAGGCTCAGACCCGGGCTCTAGAACTTACCAGCTGGGAACCGATGGGCAAGTTCCCTGACTGCTCTGAGCCTTAGTTTCCTCACCTGTAAAATGGGAATCTTAAAATGGCCCCTAATCCTAGCGTTGTGAGAATTAAGTGAGTCCGGGCCCGGGAGGTGCTCCAGCACATTGGCGGGCAATGGGGAACCACGCAGATCTCCACTGTGGTTTTTACCGCTCTGCACCAGCCAAGCGATAGCCACTATTCTGTCCACCCTAAAGAGGGGCCTGGCTCGGGGATCCAGACCCAGATCCAGAGCTTTCCTAAGGCTCAGCGCTGCTTATTCTCCAGAAGAAACATGAGGACACAGGAAGCTTGAGGGCCTCTTGCCTACCTGCTGCTGTCCGCCTTCTGGGAGCCCGCGCACCCCAGAGGTGGGACCCCCGCCCTCTGTGCCTTACCTGGATCACCCCGCCCCCTTCTCCAGCTTCTCCAGCCAAGAACACCCCAGGCAGCTGCAGCATCTTCCCCAGCCAGTCCATCATCACCGTCTCCAGCTCTGTGCACGCCGGGCTGGCGGCCTGCGGGCGGGAGGTGAGGGTGAGCCGTAGGCTGGCTGCCCTCAGCTCCCCACCAGCTTGGGGTCCAGCGGAGTGACAAACAGGGAGGCTTCCTTACTCCCCTCCCTTTGATGGATCGGTTTAGCAAAAAGCTTTCAACATTTTCAAAAGGCCTATCCCTGGGTGGGAACCCCTTTGAAGGTGGGCTCTCCCATCACAGATTTCCCGGAGAAGCAGTGGCAGAGGCTGGACCCCTCCCCCCAGCAACCCCAAGGCATCACCGAGGGCCACTGCGGGGGACTTGGTGCTGAGAGCGGCACCCGTGACCTTCAGCTCCGCCCCCCGACCCCGGCACCTGGAGAAGCACGGAAGGAGCCACCATCCCCGGGGCCCAGGTCGGCGCTGGAAGTCCAAGGTCACTGCCTGCAGGGGTTTGCATGTCTCTACATGCCTCACCCGTAGGCACGGGTCCCTGGTGACGTCACCTCTGACTCTGACGTCACCCCACGCTTCTCCAACAGAAACCTCTAAGGGCTGTGGGGCCATAGCAAGGGCCCAGGTCTTGCTGAAAATCTTCCACCGAATGCCACCCAGACTGAAATCTCCCAATCCAAGATGCTGTTCAAATGCCCCCCAAAAGCGTCCAACATGCTCTTTGACGGTGACTCGAGGAGGACGGTTGGGCAGGAAGGCGCTGCCCATCGCGATGACCTGTTCCCCAGCCACTCTGGACGCACACGGGAGCTCATTCAGCCACCTGTTTACAGAAGGAGCCAGAAGGGCTCCCTGGTGGACCCTGGCCTGCTGCCACAGCGGGAGGAGTAAGATGCGCTGAGTAGAGGAGGTGCGGCCCCGGGAGCCCCCGCAGGCCTCGGATCCTGCCTTCCACGCTCTGGGGAGGGTTCTCCTAGCGCTCAGGAGGGGGCGGCTTGGCCCCAGACTCTGCCTGAGGGCGGACGGACCTCCCGTCCACGTGGGTCTCACTGCGGTGGTCCGAGAGCTCTCCAGCTCCCCACGCACTGCTGGTCAGCCCCACGCGGAGGGTCCCACTGCATCCTGGCCGAGCCCGGCTCCGGGCACGGGGACCTCCTCCCTCGCTGTCCAGAACCCGGGGCTCGGCCAGCACACCTTAGAGACAGCAAGGAAGCCCTCCAAGGCCCCAGACCGTCAGACTGTCCTCGGGAAGAACAGGCATAGCTGGAAAGATGCTATCGTCACCCTGGATGGCTCTGCAGGGGCGGGCTGAGTGGAATCTGCCGTGGTGTCTGATGTTAGGAACTCCTTTAGGGGAGGGTGCGCTCAGCCCAGACAAAGGAAGGTCCCCGAGGCCATGCAGGGCGGCCCCAGGCCGCTCTCCACTGAGAACTGCAGCAGGACCCAGGGGTGACCCTCCAACCCCGCTCCTTTGGGGCGCCGAGGCCCAGTCCCCCAGCAAAAGAGGAGCGGTGGGGGGCGGAGGTGGGGAGCTGGGCGCGAGGAGAAGGTGGCAGGGGCAGCGGGCAGCCCTGCTCGTGCGTTCGGGGACCCACATCTGCTGCAGGCCTCGGGCAGGAGTCATGAGTCCGCTCGGCTCCAAGGCACAAGGAAGCAGGCAGGCACTGAGCCCAAAAGGCCAAGAGCAGACCCCGGCCCGGGGAGCAGCCCCAGCGTGTGGGCAGCCCCGGGGTCCCGGCACAGCCAGCCAGCAGCCCTCCTTCCGAGCGCTCTGCATTTGGGAAGGCAGCACTCTTTCCCGTTATGCTGGGCTGGGGTCTCTCTCTCGGGACGGCAGGCGTGGCCCAGAACAGAGGCCATGGGACGAGGGCAGCGGTGTTTCTCAAACTGCAGATTGTACAGAGATCCCTGCTCTGCTTGGGAGACACGCTGGGGCTGCAGAAGCTCCAGGGCCGTGGCTGCGGTTTGAAGGCAAAGCCAGGTACCTCTAAACACGCCGCTGTGCAGAATCGGCTTTGGCACGTGGACCTCACTCCCCCTCTGTCTCCCCAGATGCCCTCATGAGGCCCCGCCTCCAGGCCTGAGTCCACCTCCCTCCCGCGGGGGCACTGCCACCTGCTCGCCGGCTGAGTCCCGGCTCCACGTCCCCGTGCAGGACCCCCAGGGCGCCCCTGACAACACTCACCCAGGAGAAGCCGATGCAGCCGATGGCCCCACACAGCATGTCCGCAAGCATGGCCGGGTACGAGCTGGCCGTGGGGAAGTAGGCGAAGAAGTACGGGCTGTGCCAGTGGGTCACCTGTACGGGACATGGCGGGGTCACTCGGGGCCAGGGAGGCCGGCCCCACAAGCAGGGGAACCAGGGCGCTGGGTTTGCCAAGGCCAACCAAGTCTCTCAGAACAACCTTGCTTTAAACCCTGGCCAGGAGCACATGCCAGCGGGGGGGGGGGGGACTGTGCCCCTGAGGCCCCATCTCTCCCTGTTATGAGATTGTTTTTCCTGAAAGTACTCCAAAAAAATAGGCTATATCAAAAAAAAAAAAAAAAAGAGGTCTGATTTTCGAGGTGTCTTTAGCCGCCTTACTGCTGCCCCCTCACCCTCCCGTACAATCCCTTCCTTGCTAACCGAGCAGAGCCTCCGGGTTCCACAGCCTCCCTGCGACCCCGTCACGGTCTGTAGTGTGTGTCCCCAAATCCCTGTGTTGAAGCCCTAACCCTGTGTGATGTGCCCGGGGCTGGGGCCTTTGGGAGGTGGTGGGTAGGATGAGATGGTGAGGGTGGGCGCCCCTAACCTCACCGCCACAGGGAGGAGAGGCCAGGATGAGAACCTCCCAGGAGGGGAATCTGCAGAAACCCTGA
Source organism: Kogia breviceps (assembly GCF_026419965.1). NCBI lineage: Eukaryota > Metazoa > Chordata > Mammalia > Artiodactyla > Physeteridae > Kogia > Kogia breviceps. Next base: position 112,191,873 of record NC_081318.1, on the reverse strand, counting down.
CCTCGGACGCCCAGCCTCGGCCCCGTGAGAAGTGGACGCGCTATCCAAGACGCTAGCAGTGGTGTTTGCAGCCGCAGAACAGCCAGGACAGCCCGGGGCCTGACATTTAACCACACTCCCGGGAGGGAGTTGATGCTGCGCGGCTTCTCGTGTTTGCACAGACAACCTCTGGCAGGCGAGAAGCGGAATCCCGTGCTCCGCTCAAAGCACAAATGTCACGGGAACTCCAGGGAGGACGAGAGAGGGGAGACGCCCTGGGCTTGAGGGACCTATCAGGGAGCTGAGGCCGGAGGCCCAGTACCCCGTGGGCGGGGGCTCTGTGCCCTGAGCCCCGGGTCCTGAGATCCCAGGCCCCGGGGTCCTGACTGCAGATGAGAGGGTAAGGCTGTGGGTCTGGGAGCCCTCCTGCCACAGCAGTGAACGTGATCTCAGGCGAGTCCTGGGCAGGGAACATCTCACCGCGCAAACATGAAGCCGCCGGGGAGTTTCCTTTGAACTGGAGCTCTCTGCTCCCCTCCAAGTGACTCTCGGGGGGAAAAATGTCCCGTGTCCTCCCCACTCCTGTCTGCGGCCCCTGGCGCACCCCACACGGAGGCACGCTGACCTCAGAGGACGCGGCAGCACGCAGCCCATATTCTCAAAGAAAATAAAGGACACGTTTCTTCCACACGCGTGATCTCCCCTCTGCTGAGCACAGGATAGTAAGAGTGTGCTTTATTTGGAGCAATTAACTAACTTGAAACCAGCCTCCAGGGGGTCATTTCCTCAACAGTCACGTGACGACCCTCTCCCCTCCCAGGGTCTCGGGGTAGGGGTCTGACCTTGTAAGAGAGCAGGACCCCATGGGGCCTTCCGGGGACAGACCCCTCCTCCATGTCCTCTGCTGTGGCTCCTCTCTAAAGTACCCAGATAACAGTATCTGATGCACATATTTCCTGAGTTGTTTTACCAATGCTAAAACCCTCACCAGGTGGAAAAAATTAACTACCTGATGACCATGAGCACGTAGCCCCCAGACCTACTGGCGCCTGAGAATTGATGATGTTAACCCCTGTGACCCTGCCCCATTACCTCACCATCAAATGAATCAGAGAACTGTGCACTAGCTGATGACTTAACCCGGGACTCCCCTCCCTCACCTGGCCTTAAAAATGCTCTGCTGATGGGCTTCCCTGGTGGCGCAGTGGTTGCGAGTCCACCTGCCGATGCAGGGGAGGCGGGTTCGTGCCCCGGTTCGGGAAGATCCCACATGCCGCTGGGCCCGGGAGCCGTGGCCGCTGAGCCTGCGCGTCCGGAGCCTGTGCTCCGCAACGGGAGAAGCCGCAGCAGTGAGAGGCCCGCGTACCACAAAAAAAAAAAAAAAAAAAAAAAATGCTCTGTTGAAACCCATTGGGGAGCTCGGGGTTTTTGAGCATTAGCTGTCTACGACTCCTTGCTTGGCACCTGCAATGAACGCTGCACTTTTCTTCACCACAACCTGGTGTCAGTAGATCGGCTTTACTGCATGTGGGTGAGCGGACCCAAGTTGGTTCGGTGACAAACTGTGGGGCTGGGGGGAAAGCACAGTCACTGCCTTTGGAGCCCACACGATCTGGGTTGTAATCCTGGCTCCATCACTTACTAGCTGTGTGACCTTAGGCTGATCACCCAACCTCTCTGGGCTTCAGTTGCCCCAGTTATAAAATAGAAATAAAAAAGTTTCTATCCAAGGAAATGGTTGTGAGGATTAGGTGAAATAATTCATGTGAATTGCCTGACGCCCAGTAAGTATCAATATTAAATGAGCACCAGCCCTGCTGTTTTCCGATCTTGGATGCAGGCTTACCCCTGGCATTATGATCTTCTCGACGTCCTTAATGACGTCCTCAAACGTTTCTGGCTCCTGCGGGGCAGCGGTGGGGAGCAGGGGGCGCAGGTAGCCAGGCTCCACGTCGGGGTACACCTGGCGCCCCTCGATGCCCTCCAAGTACTCAGCCACGTAATCCACCATCTCCTTCCCCCTCCTGCGGAACTCATGCGCATTCATAGTGACCGGGTCTCCTCGGAGGCAAAACCTGCGCAAAGAGAGAAGAAACCAGTTTACAAACCTGATGAGGTTTCACTTGGAGCGGGGCAGTTCCAAGCAAGCTGACAGCAGCTGGGGCTGCCTGGGTGGAGACCCAAACACCCCGGCGTCCACCAGACCCCAAGTCAGCAGCACTTTCCTTCCTTCTCTGGATTTGGAGACTGCAGCAAAGTGCTTGTTACGCTACTCACCAGCTACTCGGCTGAAGACAGTGCCATGCCTCGTTGTTTTCTACGTGCAACTGTGAAATGGACCAGGGCACACGTTAATTTCTATGGTCCATCCCAACTTTAATAACAAGCCTTGGCCCAGGTCCTGCCTTGCTCTTCACCAGCTGTGGGACAGGGGCTCTCTGAGCCTCTCTCTTTATCTGAGAAAAGCATATGACAGTGCTGATCTCTCCGGAAGCTATGACAGCAGTCACGTGGCATGAGTACAGCCCTCAGACCAGAGCCCAGGCAGCATAACCCCCATCAGTGAGTCTTCTTCTGTTATCTTGACTCCATCACCAGATGGAACTGCACCCCTGCATACAACCTGCTTTTCAAAAATCATGCTTTCTTTCCTCATCACATAACAATGTACAGGTGATACTGGTCCTCTGTGGTAGTAACATTCCATAAAGTCTCCATGAATTAGCAAAACACTGGGCCTTTCCCGGGGAAATGCGAGGTTACATTCCTGTGCGTTTCTGGTCACTTTTTTTTTTCTTGCGGTACATGGGCTTCTCACTGTCGTGGCCTCTCCCGTTGCGGAGCACAGGCTCCGGACGCGCAGGCCCAGCGGCCACGGCTCACGGGCCCAGCCGCTCCGCGGCACGTGGGATCTTCCCGGACCGGGGCACGAACACGCGCCCCCTGCATCGGCAGGCGGACTCTCAACCACTGCGCCACCAGGGAAGCCCCTGGTCACGTTTTTGTCAATCAATCAATACACAATCTTTTTTATGTGTTTCTTGTTAAAGACACTTTATTTAATATGCACTGACTCATGAACTTCGGACTCCTGGCCAACAGCTCTCTGACTCATGAATGAAGCTTATCAGACACACGTGATTTCTTCCTAAGGCACATCACAGCCTTCTTGCATGTAGGACCCCTAGAAGGCACTTCAGCGCTATATTAGCACCATATTTGGGGGCCATTTTAAATAGTCAAATAGCCAAGAATAACACAAAAATGTGGCACTAAATAGACCCACTTGTTGAAACAACTAGGCAGAGCATTGCCTTGTTAGGTTCTGCTGGGAACAAGTGCACTTGGGCAACTCAGATGTTTCATCCGTGAGTGATCACGAAACCACCACGAGTACTGATGTGCGGATTACGAATGAATTGTAGCAGAGTGACACCTGAATACAGAAAATCTGTGAACAATAAGCACAGACTGTATTTTCAAAACAGGAAACTTGGACAACACACAGAAGAATATTCATCAAGAATCCCACCACTCAACATTCTGGCACACGCCCTTCCAGATTGTTTCTTACATTTATGAGTCAATTGTGTGCTAAGCCAGGAATGCATTTCTGAATTCCTCCCATAGTTCAAAACTTCATAAGTCAAGAGTAATTTTCCTATGGGAGAAAGTGCTGGGGGGTGATTCTACCTCCACTGTCATTAGCATAAACCTTGATCTTGATATCATGTTCCCAATACTTCTTCCATTGCTTCCCACTTTCTGTACTACTTCGTTTTGCTTTCTTTTCTTTTCTTGTTGCTTTGCTTTGCTTTGCTTTGCTTTTTGACAATTTTAATGTTAAACACACCAAGACAGGTTTTATTCAAGACTATTGCAATAGAGGAGGGAGACTGTCTCCCAATATCACAAGGGCCAGTGGGGATGTATAGCCGACAGGTAGGGTTAGGGAACAGATGGGACATTACTAAGTGCAGCTTGGCTGGGTGTCCAGGCGGAGGAAGATGAGCTGGACTGTATCCCAAGGGTAGAGGCTTCCTCGAGAAACTGACTTATTCTCTGTTACAGCTGGGCTCAACTCACTGAAGTCGGTACCTAGTCAGGAAGAGGGTTCATTGGAGCCTGACTGGGTTTGACCAAGGAGGGAGTCTTCATCAGAGGGAATCAGCTTGACAATTTGTTTCCTCTCTCAGAATTCTCTCCAATGTTCTTTGTTCAGATGTTCTCTTTGAACAGCATAGAAGTCATCCCATGGAAGGTTCCAGGTTTCTTCAAGCTCAGTGACTGGACCAAACCCCCATTTCCATATTATTGTTTGGGGGTAGTGAATGCACCAGTGACAGGGACTGGATACAATATAGGATACAATTCTAAATCATAGCAACAGCGAATGCTAAAATAACAGCATGAGAAAAACCAAAGTGAGTCTTTGAGTTTCCATTGCACCTTTGTGTTTCGTAAGCTGCAGGCCAAGGAAGCTTATCATTCAAAATATCATGCCCAGATTTTCCAAAGGCTCTTAGTGCAAAGCTATGAAGCTTTATACATATAGCTTCAGGTTTATAATTCCCTGGGTCTGCAAGCTTCAGGTTTATAATTCCCTGGGTCTGCAGGCTTCTAAATTAGTTTTTCATTTGGAATGACTCTGATTATGTCAAATGTCGCACATAGAGTGAAACTGGGTCTTACCTCAAATTGAAGTATTTTTAGTTGACTTGATTCAAGTTCAACCAAAACTGCATCAAATGGCAGATCGTTTTGCTAGCTTGTTTTTTTCACAAAGCAATCACGAGAACATTTCCCACGTTGATAGATACTTTTCTCTTGCGTGATTTTTCCCGATTGCGTGGTGTGTCACAGGGCGAATGTGCTATATTCAGGATGTGCATCACTACTGTTGACCATGTACATCATTCTCGGTTCTCACCTATGTTAGTGGGAAGAGTTGGTGTAGCCCAATGGCCAACACTTCATGATCAAGAACTGAAAGACTCTGCACAGCCTGACATGGATGCCACTGCAGTAAAAACCTCATTTTCCTCAACTGAAAACAAACACCGTAATAAAGTTCTACCTCAAATAATGTTTTGTGTGATAATTAGGTAAGTACGTGGGAACAGCTAAGGAGTAGAGGCACAAAATAAGCGTTCAACACGATAGTTGTTAGATTTTCTATAAAGCACTGAAATATACAACCTCATACTTTTATTTCTGCACACTTTATTTTGTGTTAAAATTTTCTTTAAAAAGCATTTATCTTATAATTTCTTTAGAACAAATTATTATAGAGACATGTATTTTAGCGGGTTAAGATTATATGGCCAAACTTGTCCCCAGAACATATTTTTACCAAATTACCCTTCCACAGAGAGTGTGAGAGAACCCTAGTTTTATACTAGGGTTTGAGATACATTTTAAGATGTGCCAGTCTGGCAGGCATTCATGAATTCATTTTGCTTTGATTAATGAAGTCAAATAGTTTTCTCACACTTCTCTGTATTTCTTTTTTCATGAATTGCTTGTTAATTGCCTTCTTTTCTGCTAGGGTGTTAGATGTTTTCTTATTTAACTGCAAGAGCTCTAATATCATAAATACTTGCACCCTAAGTGTGTGATATATTTTGCAGACATTTTCCTCATTGTTATTTGACCTAGTTTTGCTTTTAATTTTATTCCGACCTATAAGAATTTTAATTTTTATGCAGTCACATCTCAGGATCTGTTTCTTTGTTCCTTGTGTATGACTATTTAAAATGCCTTTTAGAGTAAATATTTGCGCGACCTCTGTCTGCCCTATTAAAGGGCAGCACCTGCACTGCACAAGCTGAAGCCTCAGGGGAGGAGCTGTGCAAAAATTAAGCAAGTTGCTTGGGTTCCTTGAGTATCAGCTGCTTCCTTCTAATGAGAATGCAAGAGTACGATGGCCAAAACGGGATGCCTCGTGAAAAAAATAAACTGACAGACACACCAACTTGCCCCCCCCCCAAAGAAACACTACCAAATTGTAAGATAAGACCTAATTATTATTTTCGAATATTCTGTCACTTATTTGTCAATTCTTTCCCACAGAGACCTTTCCAGAAGGCTTTTGGTGCAAAGCCACGGAGAATCTTGTGTTCATTTTGGAGCTGTTTGATATTTCATGCCTCCAAGCTGGGCAAATATTGGCTGAAAGATGTAGATGATGATAAAGGTTATGACTGATGTCTTTCCAGGCCTTGAAACGGCGCCTGTTGATATAATCTGATCGTAGCCCCCGCCAGCAGCTGCAGCCCCTGTGGGACACGCAAGTGCCTGGTGAACCCCACCTGCTCGGGGAGGTATGAACCCCACTGCAGGCCCTTGGACCTCCTGGCTGACCTGGGGGGGGGTCATTCATTTTTGAACTTTATCATTCCACCGACATCCTTTGCTAACTGTTGGCTTCTCCAAGCAGAGTCCTCGACTCTTTATTTTGCTTTCTCAGGACCAATCAGACCCTGGGCCCCAGTTAGCACCATGAATGTTTGCTGAATGGGGAATGAATAAATGAATGAGCTCATGAACCAGCGAACGAGCAGAAAATCTTTTTGCCCTCGGAACATTTTGCTTCTGACATAGGGCATATTAGATCCTACTCTCTACCTTTAAGGCAACAGCCCATCACATACCCGCCACAAAAAGGCCACAGGGGACGACCGCGGCTCAGAAACGACGGGCCCCTTCCCCAGGGAATCCTGACCCGCTCCCCACCCCCCACCCCCGGGCCTCTGGCGTTCAGTTCATGCCTAGCCTCTAACCCTGCAGGCTCAGAACCGACTCGGTTTCCCCAGTCTTGGCCCCGGAAGTTCATCTTGGATTTGGGCTTCCCTCTGCTCTGGCCCCAGCAGTCCCTGTGGTCCTGGCTGGAAATATCCCCCTCTCCGGACCCCTGGAACCCTACCTTTGCCACAGGTGTTTGACAAGAACCCCACCCAGGCTCTAGCTGATGCTTTCCCGGCAGTGGAGGCGGGTGGGACTGGTGCAGACGCTTGTGTGGTGACTTGCACGGCAGCACAGGGCCAGCCACGCCCAATGCACGAGGGTCGGAGCGAGGCCACCCCTCTGGGGGCACAGAGGGCCAGGATCAAGATGCTTTGTGTCTGTCCATGGTCCTGCCTATCGATACAGACAAGCGCTGGTTTTGTTTCAAACCCTGGGATGCTGGGCCCTTCACTCAACATTTCCTGGTTTTCCTTCTCTATCTGGATAAAAAGAAAAGTGTTTACATTTTCTTTTTACACTATTCCAGGAAAAATAAACCGCAATTTATGTTTCAAAAAACACTTCTCCCTCTGGGACTCTGAGGCCTTGTCTCTTTTTTTAACCTCAAACACATAAGTATCAATCTAGGCGCAAAACTAAATTGGCTGATTTTCCTCTGAATCGACTGGTTTCTTGATGAACATCTTCTCTGTGGGCACAAAGGGTGTAAATCAACCCAACAGGAGAAATGTTTCTAACCGGGATGCTCAGGAAGTTTCTAACAATGAGAGCTTTCTAACAGTAAGGATGGCGGTCTATTAACTTGCCTCAAAACAAAACAAAACAAAAGAAACCCCCACCCCTCGAAGATCTTTCGTCCCTCTTAAGACTCTAGTTAACAGCGAGGTATTTAGGAGCCTTAGGGGCAGGGGTACCCGGGTCATTTGTGCAAAGCCGCAACTTGGTCAGGCTTGCCCGGAAGGAGCTGGCACCGCAGAGGAGACAGCCGGCGTCACAGCGGAGGTGGATACCTCTGCTCTTCGGCCTCCCACCAGAGCCTCCCGGTGGCAAAAGGCTACCAGGATCCAGGTGTCCTGGGAGCCGGGGAAACACAGCCTGTGGGGGTCTGAGGGTGGGGCAGGGAGAGATAGGAATCGAGACCCAAACGGGCTACCCTAACTCACTGCATGCGTTATGACGTCTGCGCTATTGCTACCCTCATCTTACAGGAGGAAGAGGTGTTAGGCTCTTCCCAGGTGTGAAGCCAGGGGTGGCAGAGCTGAGGCACAGCCCATGTGTCCCACCGAGCAGTCTGTTCCTTAAGCCAAGGGGCCCCCACTTGTCCCTGCAAATCGTTAGCCCGGTACCTCGTCGAACACACGTGCACGCACACGCACACTTACCACTTTCTTCCGCTCATACAATTGCTTTACCTAAACTGGGGTGTTCTCGTTGAAATACAGGCTCTCTCACTGGTTTAAAAGATGGTCAGCGTTACGAATAATAAGTGCTGGAGAGGGTGTGGGGAAAAGGGAGCCCTCCTATACTGTTGGTGGGAGTGTAAATTGCTGCAGCCACTATGGAGAACAGTATGGAGGTTCCTCAGAAAACGAAAACTAGAACTTCCATATGATCCAGCAATTCCACTCCTGGACATATACCCAGACAAATCTCTAATTCAAAAAGATACATGCACCCCTATGTTCCTAGCAGCACTATTTACAATATCCAAGACATGGAAATAACCTAAGTGTCCGTCGACAGATGAAAGGATAAAGAAGATGTGGTACACAGATACGATGGAATACTACTCAGCCATGAAAAAGAACGAAATAGTGTCATTTGCAGCATCATGGATGGACCTGGAGATGATCATACTAAGTGAAGTAAGTCGCACAGAGAAAGACAAACATCATACGAGTTCGTAACTGAAAGTGGGGGCAGGCTGCTTGCCACTCAAAAGACGATAAAGAGGTCAGGCTGGTGGAAAGCAAAGTTTGCTTCATTTAGCATGCCAGCAACCGGGGGACTGGGGGCGGGGGTGGAAAGTCACCTGTCCAAAGGCTGACTCCCTCCCTCCTACAACCAGTGGGCAAGAGCTTTTATAGGTTGAGGGAGCGGGCTCCGTGCAGAAACAGCACGGTCCGCTCTGACAGGCATCTTGAACTTGGTCATCAGTGGTCTGACAAGCATCATCTTGACTGTTTTAGGTACAGTTAATCTGTAGTTCCAGGGTCTTTTTGTTCCCATTTCTTTGAGGCCAGTTCTCGGAGTTGTGGCAGCTTATGTCATGGCTACAGCCTGGTCATTACGTAGTTCACTTCTTCCACCTGGCAGAGGTTTCAGTATCTGTAAGACGGCTCACAGGACATGGCTCAGAACTGTAGATGGCCCTTTTAGCCCTTAAGGAGGAGCTAAAAGTCCTTGACTTTGCTTAATGACTAAACTATTATGATTTGGTCTCCTCTGTTTCCGCATTTTCTCACTTCTCTGATTAAACTTATTCTTTGGCTAGAGATTTTCCCCAGACGAAAGTCAGGCTGAGGACATGGGCCAAGGACCGTAGGGTCCTGTTCCATTTCAATGTCACTTGTATGTGGAATCTTAAAAAACGACACAAATAAACTTATCTATCAAACAGAAACAGACTCACAGACATAGAGGACAGACCTGTGGTAGCCAAGGCGGAGGGGTGCGGGAGGGAAGGACTGGGAGTTTGGGATTAGCAGGTGCAAACTATTATATACAGAATGGATGAACAGCAGGGCCTACCGTACGGCATAGGGAACTCTATTCGATACCCTGTAATAAACCGTAATGGAAAAGAATATTTTTTAGAAGGAATGTATATATGTGTATAACTGAGTCACTTTGCTGTACAGCAGAAATTAATACAACATCGTAAATCAACTATAGCTCAATACAATTTTTTTTTCATGGTCAACCTTTATATTCACTTACATGCACCAAGTGCTACGCCAACTCTTTGCATATGCTCTAGTTAATCTTCATAACAACCTTATCAGGACTATTATCACCCCCCTGAACAAATGAAAAAGGCTGAGGCTCAGAGAAGCAGGACCCAGCGCTCTGACCTCCGACCTGCCTCATCCTGAATGCACTGGACTCAAACACAGGTGCAGTGCATCTCCGACAGCTTTGGGGTTTCCTGCAAAAAAAAGTATGACTAACCCTCCAGATTAGAAACTTGAAAAACAAGCTTCTCCCTGAGCTTGCAGGAGTGATTTCCCAGATGCTCCCTAGAGGCCATGAGGGGCCAGGCAACCTCCATGGGCGCCTCTCTCGCTCCTGACAAATGGTAACCAGGGAGACCAGGAGCTCGCAACATTTTGTGAGGTGACTACAGAGAATTCTAAACAGGGTACAAAATCACTTATATGGCCGGTGGTCCACGCCATGGCGGCACCTCTAGGGAGTTTGCTGTCAGGGGGGAAATCCCACAGAAGCCTGAGCAGACAGGCAGTGGGTTTTCCCCGGTCAGGGTTGGACACCCAGGAAGCACCTCCTCTCCGGCCGGCTGGGTCTGGATGACAGAGGTTCCCTGCTACACTTTCAAAATGAGATTCTTCCACACTGCAACCCTCAGCCAGTGAGGGCTGTTCCTCCCAGCAGCCTAGAAAGAACAGGGGTTAAGGTCAGAGCGAACAGGCTTGAGCCCTGGCTCTGCTGCAAGAGGCTGGGCTGCCGTCGGCCGGCTCCGGTGGCCTCTGGAGTCTCGGTTTAGCCCCTCGTAACGGGGCGGCGAGCTGCTGCAGGCAGGAGCCACTCAGGACGGTAAAGCTGTCTGTGTCTGGCATCTGTGGATCCTGATGTTAGGGAAGAGGCAGGTCGGATCATCATGGGGTCAGACAGAGCACCAGGGCAGCAGGAGAGCATCGGGGGATGCTCTCCAGGGTGGGCCCCCACCCTCCACCCAGATCAAACTTCAAGGGGAAAGCCTCGCTCCTCTGACGTGAGAGGGACTCTGCGTCTGTTTCCGATCCGGTCCCTGATTAATAGACAATCGCCATCTCAGTATTTTCCTGGCCAACAGTTCTCTATGGGATGCAGCCATGAAGACATGTATACCATGATTTTCAATTTTACTCTCGTGGGAAGATACTACTGTTTCCACTCACATCCCTGCAAACGGATTGTGCTGGACTATAAAGCTGGCGGAAAAATTCACAACTGAGGCAATTTCAAAAGTTGATAAATATCAGTGACAATAAACTGGTTGATATTATTCCAATTTGCCCCTGAGCTCAGACCATTCCAACAGCTGGCATCAGGCTATGTGTATCATTCGGTAGCCTCTTTTCACTTATTTTCCCCATAAGCCTAATTACACTGTGCATAATTACGTTAATACCGTGCGCATACGTACCCTTACCAATACCCGCCAATTTCGCAGTGTCATCTCCCGCGTGGATTGAGGGCCACTGGCTGCTGCGAACAGCACTGCCGACGGGAAAGTGGCCGCGTGCTACCTGTCACGGCGCTTGTCACTTTATCCCCCTATTGACTTTGTCCCTCAAATATACTAAGTCCCCAGTGGGATCCAGAGGTGTGAGTTTCACGGTTCTTTTGCATGTTGGCAAATTTCTTTCCAGAAAAACCAGAATGATACAAAAATGTCACCCACCGTCAGGCTGGGTAGGCGTGACCAACACCCCCTCTCTGCTAGCTTGTATCATTCACTCACAGTTTCAGTTTAAGCTTGAAATTTTATCATTTTCACTCACGTTTGCTCTCCTAAAACATTTACCTAAGAATGATCAGTAATTTTAATTTGAACTTTCCTCCCCTGTTTCCTTTTTAATTTGGTGTCACACTAGACCTCCTGCCCCTTACTTTTTTTCCTCTTTCTTTTCCTCAATCCTTTCCAAACGCCTTCTCTCATGAAGTCACATAATCGTTGATAAAAGCTCACAACCATCTGCTTTTCCTATAGACTTGAGACTATTAAGCGATGTCCTAGTTGGTTGCTTCTTTCCACGACAGCCGGATGCCCCTTGACGACGACACATACGACACAGCGAGAGTCAACACGGGACACCTGCCGCTGGGCGCCTAGGCAACATCTCTAGCACATGCTCTGGGGAGTCTCCGCTCTTCTTCACCGGTCAGGTCAGCAGTAAATACTGACTCCTGGATTCACGGTGAACACGACCCCCTGGGCATGGCTGCAGGCCTGTCACCCGCATGGCTAAGAGGCCCGCATCTGAGGCTCCCCCCAAGCCAAATCCTGAGAACTCTTGGACCCTGGTGGCCACATCCGACGGTCCAAGAAACCCAACAACTCTGCGTCGCCTGACATTCTGCTAAGCTTGCCGTATGCCTTATTCCCTTAACACCCTCATCACCCCTGCCAGTATGATTACTGCTGTTTCACCAAGGCTCTGAGGGGCTGGTGCCCTGACGGAGGCCAGAGAACCAGTAATGCGAACAGCGGTGCCGGCATTTCTGACTCTGAAGCCAGCCTCTCCCTAACCTCCGCGGCCGGGCATCGGGGCACACCCGGGCCGCCTGCCACCTGTGCCCTCACACGGCCCAAGGGGTCAGACCCCAGGGCCCCTGCCCGGGCTGGGGAGGCATTGCCTGGCTCCCAGAGTGTGGTCGGGGTCCCACCTGATCACCACACCCCGGAGAGGATTCTCCAGGTGCGGGCACCAGGCCCCCGCCTGGGCGGGTCCCCAACGCAAACGGAAACAGGCAGAGGCTGAGCAACCCAGGAGCAGCGCTGCTTCCCCAGTTCCTCCAAAGCCTGACAAATGCCGGCTGGTGACCGTCCGCAGGGCCTGGGGGAACCCTTCATCTCTGTTCTCTCTGTCTTCACAGCCGCTCTGCAAAGAAGCGAAATTATCCCCACTCTAGAGATGAGGAGACAGGCTCAGGGAAGCGGGGGCCGGACTACGCCACGCAGCTCACGACCGGTTTCACACGTGGGTCTGTGCACTGGGAAGACCGGACCACTTCCCTCTGGCCTGGGGTCCCCCACGACCCTCGCTTACAGGGAGCCCAGCCACTCGGAGAATGCAGGGGGATTTGAGCTTTTCCTCGGAGGCCGCGTGCCAATTCGCCGCCCCTGTGCGCCCCGGGCACCCTCCTCCAGAAATGCCGACGAGACCCAGAGAAACCTCGAGGCCACTCTTTTAAAATATCAAGGGAGTCTAATTTTCCTGGGGTCTCTCCCCAGACTTACCACCAGACTCAGATGGAGAGTTAACAGGGTAAAACCTGCAGAATAAACAACTGCTCGAAGAGGGGGAAATATGTAAATAACCCCCCCCCCCAGCTATTTAGTTGAATCTGTGGAGGTTTAAATGGGTTTTCTCTTATTTTCATTATTTTAAGCAAACTGGCGTTGTGCAGCAGCCCACCTGCCATGGGCCGAGGAGAGACAGAAAAGCCTGCTGTGAACGTCATGATTTTTCTCTCTTTCAGATACACCCAGATGCTCCTTGTCTTGCCTACATGTTAACTGTTCCAGGGAGACCACTGCCCTGGCCAGTTTTTATGCCGCAATTGTCCCCTTTGCTGTGGTTCTGTCTCAGAAGGAAAATACTGCTGATTTAAATGAGAAACCAACTGTAAAGAACCAAGTCTTGGAGCCTTTCAGAGAAATAGGATGAAGGGAAAAACCCAAGCCACCTGCTTGAATTTCCCTTGGAAACTGGAGAAAACAACATACTCGGGGCAGATGGACCCCTCTCCCACTTTGCCACCTGCAGTTTACTTGCTTATTAATAATAGAGGTCCCATTAGTGACCACCTACTGTGTGCTCAGCCTTCGTAAACTTCAGACCCAACTGATTTTTACAAGCATCGTGCGGGAGGATGTCCTTCACGGCAGAGGACCAGAGGGGTCCACCTTCTTCCCCCACCCCTGCCATCTCCCGGCCTCTGTGGGCTCCAGATGCACCATGAACCAGCCTGGAAAAGAATTTCCACTCGCTCTGTTATGTTGCTATTATGGCTCAGAGATCATGGGCTAAAAAAACCCTCAGAACTTTCTGATTCTTCATCTGACTTGTTACTTAGACGCGACACACACAAAAGCGGGTGATTTAGGTTGACGCCTCTTTTCTCAGAAAGTTCCCCTAGCGTACCATACCTGCACCCCGCCGGACGCCCACCCTCCCAGCTGGCCTGAGGAGGCCCACCCAGCTGCAATCAACAGGTGAACCTCCTGTCCCCAAAGTCCCCACACCGGAGGGGCGCTGCCACCGGGAAGGAGCCTGGACCCCCAGGCTCCGAGGACAAACAGCGGTACTCACAGGCAGCCCGAGGTGTTCGTTCTCTGTCCGTGTCTCTCTCTCTCTCTCTCTCTCTCTCCTCCTCGGTGACAGTTAAAAGGCACAGAGGCTGCGATTGCCATTTATGTAGACAGAGCGTCCGCCTTCCCAAAGCCAATCAGAGCGGCTTGCTCTGCTTATTTACCCGGCAGCACGTCCCACCCCCGGCCTCCTGCTCCGTGGAGGACGGGAGGGTCGGCCGGGCAGAGCAGGGCCCAGAGACGGGGAGCCTGCGAGGGCTGCGGGCCTAGAAGGCAAAGGGAAAGGCGCTGTGTGTCCCAGTGCCCTGTGCGACACCCAGGCTGGGGCCAGTTCTCCTGGGGTCTCTCCGGGTAACCTCTGAGCGGCGGGAGGCTCCAGGCTCTTTCAAGGGCTGAAGAAGGGCTGGCCCGGGCAAGGCAAGCGAGGAGCCTCGCTCTGTGCCAGCGCTGGGCCGCGGACGTAGTACCCGTACCTGCTCGGGGCCACTGGGACCTGCTGTGCCGCCGCCGTGCAGGGGGCTGAGCCGACCGCCGAGTGCCAAGCCCACGAGCCCAGGCGGAGAGAGAAGCAGAGGCGGGCCAGGATTTGCAACCAGGTTCACCCGATTCAGAGTCCTGTTCTTTTAGCCCTGATGCCGACCAGCATTCAAAACACAGATTTTTCCTCAAACCCGGACTCGGGCTTCCTTCCCTCCTCACCCTCCGGGCTGGGCAGGCTGACCCGGGCCTTATGTGGCAGTGCCCCTTCCTCAGTTAAGGCGGCCTCAGAGCCTGGAAAGGGGACCTGCGGGGAGGCCCCCAGGCCAGCAGGGCACGCGGATTCCCGCTTCCAACATTCACACTCACCCTGGACACACGCACACACGCACGCACGCGCCACACGCACACGCGCCACGCCCGCGCGCACACGCACAGGTGCACACACCATCGTAAACGTACACGTACACACAAGGCACACACAGACACACAACACAGTTTCAGGGCCTGTGGCACAGCCACGAGCTGGGAACTTCCCACGGAAAGCCATTCCCCCCTGGCTTTAACGAAGCAGCATCTCTTCAAAGGAGCCTCTGCCCTTTGAAGCATCTGTGGAGCTGGCGGGGGCCGAGGCCTTCGCGACAGGTGGGCGGGGCCGGTGGGGCGGGTGGGCGGGGTCTGCGGGGACCCGCGGGCGAGTCCCGCGCAGCTCCTCCCTCCCTCCGCCCAGCGACGACCGCAGGCTGGTGCGGGGATCAGGCCCTTCCGTGCCGGCCCGCCGAGCTCCGCACCACGTCTCCGGGAGCCGCAGAGGAGCGCTCAGCCCCCAGCACCGCTCTGCTGGACGACAGGCCGGGGAGGGAGGGGGCGAGGTTGCAGGGATGGCCGGAGCTGGGCCGGACGCTGTGCCTGCGCAGGGCTCCAGCGGGCTCTGGACGCGGGGCCCTCGGCGCAGGGCCCCTGACCCAGCACAGCGCCCGGCCCAGCGCAGACCCTAGGTGAACCCTGCATCTTTCGTGGAGGCTGTGCAGACGGGGTAGAGGTGTGATGATGGAACTCTGCGAGAGGGGGCTGTGAGAAAAGAATGGAACTCCGTTTTGTAAAGAGTGACAGTCATAATAATTAGCATTTATAAAGGTTCTTTTTCAGGCATTTTTACCACAGGATCACTCACACCCTCACAACTCTCATCACAAGGTAGATTATCATCATCTGCAGTTTACAGATGAGGAAACGCAGGCCCAGAGAGGCTAGGAAATTTGCCCAAGGTCACACAGCTAGCACATGGCTGAGCAGGGAGTCCCTCACCAGGCCCGCCGGCCCCCATGTGGGCACTGCCAGTTGAGCTTTTGCTGTGTGGCACCCAGGGTCGGAGGCAGATGGTGAAACAATAAGCAGAGAGAAAGCCACAGTGACCAGTTGTGACCAGGGCTGCCGAGCCAAGCCTGTGAAGAGGGAGTAGCCCAGAGGGGAGCCTGCAGCTCGGGGCCCGACTGCCCTTGGGGGGACATCCAGTCCTTGAGGGTCTGGGGCAGAGCACTGACATGCCTGGGGGCTTAAAAGTCACGCCAGCTGCTGCTTGGAGAGCAAACTGCAGGGGAGAGAACAGATAGATTTGAGAGTTATCCGGAGGTAGAACAAGGAGGTGTGAAATGGTCTGAAGATGCGGCACAGGACCTGCTGTGTGACTGGGGACAGCTGCTTCCCCGTCCCAGGGACAGTGACAAGCTCTGACTTAGGAACAGGACACCAGGAATGGACCTAACAAAACCTTACAAAAGGTCTGCAAGACTTGTATGAAGAGACTTATAAAAGCTCACGAGAGGACATTAAAGAAGACCTGAATAAATGGAAATAAATGTCCAGTCATGGATAAAGAACACCCAGTATCAAAACATTTCCATTTTCCTCAAACTGATGAACAGATTCAGTAGTAGTTCAATCAAAATCCCACATAGATATTTGACTCTAAAATATGAACGCAGAAGCAAAAGTCTGAGAACGACCAGCATACGCTTGAGAAAGAAGAATATTGCAGTCTTGCTCTATACTTGTGAGACAGGTGAACCTGTAAAAATGTAACAGTTCTGATGCAAGGATAGACATCTGGCCAATCCAACAGAATAGACAGCCCAGAAAAAAATCCCACAAAAGATTTGGAAAATGGACATATGTGGAATCACAGAACGCGTGAGAAAGAATAAACTATTAAATGGTGCTAGAACAACTGGTTGGCTACTTGGAAAATACATGATCTTGAATCTGTTTCTCACCCCATATACAAAAATAAATTCCTGATAGATTAAATCCTTAACTGTGAAAGGCAAACTTCTTAGGACAACAGAGAAGTATATTTTCATTACTGTGGAGAGGAAGGATTTCTTAAATGATTCACTTAATCAGCTAACCATAAGAGACTGACAAATCTGACTACATTATTGTTAAGAATATCTGTTCTGGGGGCTTCCCTGGTGACGCAGTGGTTGAGAGTCCGCCTGCCGATGCAGGGGGCACGGGTTTGTGCCCCAGTCCGGGAGGATCCCACGTGCCGCGGGGCAGCTGGGCCCGTGAGGCATGGCCGCTGAGCCTGCGCATCCGGAGCCTGTGCTCCGCAACGGGAGAGGCCACAACAGTGAGAGGCCCGCGTACCGCAAAAAAAAAAAAAAAAAAAAAAAAGAGAAAATCTTATGGTTTTCTTCCTCTGAACTGTTAATGTGATGAATCACATTAAATTTTCTAATTTTCAAGTATCCTTTTATTCTTGGGATAAAAGTCTGGTGTATTAACATTTTGCATAGAATTTTTTCTCTGGTTTTAGTGTCAGATTCTATGGTATCATAGACTGCTCTGAGGGTAATTTCTTCTTTTTTGATTCTCTGAAACAGTCGTATAATTTTGAAATTTGGAATTGCCCGGTCACTAAAAGAGTATAAGAAATCATACATAAAATCATTTGTGCCTCCCTTTTATTTTTGAGGGAATATTTGATATTAACAAATCAATTTTTTTTCTTTTTTAACATCTTTACTGGAGTATAACTGTCTTACAATGGTGTGTTAGTTTCTGCTTTACGACCAAGTGGATCAGTTATACATGTACATATGTTCCCATATCTCCTCCCTCTTGCGTGTCCCTCCCACCCTCCCTATCCCACTCCTCTAGGTGGTCACAAGCACCGAGCTGATCAACAAATCAATTTTTTATTACTATAGGACTATTTAAGATTTCTAGTTCTCTTGGAACCCAATTTGATATTATTTCATCAATTTTTAAAGATTTAATGACAAGAATTTTTTTTTTTTTTTTGGTGGTACGCGGGCCTCTCACCGTTGTGGCCTCTCCCGTTGCGGAGCGCAGGCTCCGGACGCGCAGGCTCAGCAGCCACGGCTCACGGGCCCAGCCGCTCCGCGGCACGTGGGATCCTCCCGGACCGGAGCACGAACTCGCGTCCCCTGCATCGGCAGGCGGACTCTCAACCACTGCGCCACCAGGGAAGCCCCAAGAATTTTTTAATGATATACTCATTACCTTTTTAGTTTGTTGGATCTCTAATTATATCCCCTTTTATTATCATATTTTTTTAACCTATTCTGCTCTCTTTTTGTCTTTAGTTAATATTGCCAGAACTGTGTCTATTTTATTAGTCTTAAAAAAAAACTAGCCCTTGGGCTTCATTGATCCTCCCTCATCTACCTGTATTTTCTTTTTCACTAATTTATCCTCTTTGTCTTTATTATTGCCTTCATTCAGTGATCTTTAGCCTGTTGTTCTTTTTCTAACATCTTTAGTTGAGTGATTGTCTCATTAGTTTTTGGCCTTTTTTACTTTCTAATGTAAGCATTTAAAACTATTTACTTTCTTCTATGTACTTCTTTCAATACATAGCTCAAGTTTTAAAATTAGCATATTTCATTATCATTTTTTTCTAAGTATTACTTAACTTCTTTTATGTTTTTAAATTGATTCGTGAGTTGTGCAGTACCTTTCCAAAAATTTCCAGACACATATAGCAATTTTTACTTATCTTTTTCTTGAATTATAATTTAATTAATTGAATTGAATTGTGGTCAGAGAGCAGCTAGTATTATAGCAGTTCTCTGATGGACACTGAGACTTGCATTACAGCCTGCTACATCCTGAATTTTTATAAACATTTCATGTGCTCTTGAGAAGAAAGTGTATTTTCTAATTACTAGGTGGAGGGTTCCATATACATCCAATAAACCGAGACTGTCACTTGTTGAAGTGCTTTACATCTTCACTAATGTTTCTGTTAACTTGCTCTATCGCCATTGCTGAAGATGTGTTGAAATCTTTTATTAGGGTGGGGAATTTGCCAATTTCTCCACATAGCCGTACCAAGGTTTGCTTTGTACATTTAGGGCTTTTCTGTTAGGTCTGTATGTGTTTAGAACTGTATTGCTTTTTGGTGGACTGAACCTTTTATCATTTAATAAAGTAATGTTACGTAACAGATTACTTGTTAGTGCCCTTGTTCCAGTGTGAATCACCCCTGTTCTCCCTCAGCTGTCAGAGGCTGGGGGTGCAGTGAAGCTCAGGGCTCTATTTCTTGGCACATTATTTAGGAATTTTTTAAAGTCTGGAAGTCACGATTTAAATTTTCAGCAGCACCAACATTTTCCTGGTTTCAAATGTCACACATCCACTCTGAGGACATGCAGAGAGACAGTTCTCTGGGGTATCTCTGTCCCACACCTCCATCCAGGGAGGAACCCTTCCAGACCTGTCATCTGGCCCCATCACGCTGGGTCTCTCGGCTGACCAAGAGCCATCCGAGGTCCTCAGGGCAGAAGGCCACCAGGGGCTTGCCTGCTCCGCGGAGAGGCCCTCAGAACTGACCACCGGACCCCCCAGGTGCAGCGTGGGGAGACTTCCCTAGAAGACCACGCCTTCTGTGCTCTCAGCCACCTCCGGAGCCCAGAGCCCCCCCGCCCCGTGTGCAGCCCTGCACTTTCCACCTCCCACCCTCGACCCCATCAACTGCCCTGCATCTCCTGTCTGGTCCCTCCAGATCCTGCCCCCTGATCTCCAGACCCTTCCTGTGGTGCCCACTACAGGGCCAGGGACATGGTAAGTGCTTTAAATAGGCACCACTTTCCCAGAATGGCAGGGCAGAAAGCGCCAGGTGGTACAGCAAGAACGATCCAAGTTCTACCTCCGTGGTCACGAGCTGTGAGGTCTTGGACCGTCTTCCTCACCTCCTCTGTCCCAGTTTTCTCCCTTGCGAGATGAGGATACAATAGAGGCTAAGCATGTGAATCCCAACACACAGCAAACTACCAAAAGTTACTGGTTTAACTCCAGCCTGATGGAGGAGCAAACGTTCCTTCTCAAGAATTGTATCTTCCGACGGGATTGTAATGAGCCTGCTAGATTGGCAGGGGAGATCCTTTAATTCTCTCAAATCCCACTGCACAGGTAGACTCTGAATTTACCTGTGGGGAGACTACACCATATGTCATGAAGGGAGAGCCTCTGCAGAGTCACAGATGTGAAGGTAAGGGAAGAGTTAATATCCATTCAGCATCTCCCATGTGCCGGGTATTTTCCATATATTATGAGAGTCGGGGCTCACCAGAACCTGACAAGGTGGGTACCATTAAAATCCCCATTTTAGAGAGGAAGAAACAGAGGCTCAGAGGCCCCCACCACGTGGGTGGCAAGTGGTAGAAAGCAGAGGAATCCACACATGTGCCCTGTGTTTGCTGTGCTGGCGGTGGCCCCGAGATGGGCTCCCGCCCCCGCCTTATCCCACATGGGTGCCTGTGAGCACCTGTGGGCACCGGCATCCCCGCCCACCCCCCGACCACAGCGTGGCGCCTGTAGCCCCACAGACGGCGTGTAGATAGACCCTGTCTTCTCCAGGCTCCAAGCGAGCTGACCTTTATACCAAAACATCCGGCACCGGGGCAGCAGAGTCAAGGTCCAGGCGGTGCCGTTTCCAACAATCATCACTGATTAAGTAGAAAGTCAGGACTTACTTTCTGGGACCTCGGGCTCCCTTCTGAGATTGGCCAGCTCTGGGGGTTGAGGAGGACGTGGGAGAGCCGCTGAGGAGTCGGGCAGCCTGTAGCCCCGCACTCTTCTTGCCACTTCAGATCCACAAGGCCGAGCTTGTTCAGTCACATACGCTGGTTAAATATTAATTTCTAATGGTGGTAAAGGTCGAGGAAATCTTGAGAAAACCTACAGAGAACAGCTCATCTCTGGGGAATTTAGGAAACTATCCTCTACTCAAAATGTATACACATTTACTTCGATTTCCTCTTTGCATTTTCTACTTTGAGATATTTACCTTTAGAGCTTTCCTCCATCTGAAATTTACTTTAGGGTAAAGTTCTAATTTATCCCCCATAGAGTAAGCTAATTCTTCCAACAGAATCTTTGAAAAATATTTCTGTTTCTTGAGCTTGTTGTGGTCCTGTGGAATTAATTGTTCTTTCATTTCTGCGCCAGGGCTACAGCATTTAAACTTTATCTCTTTCCTTTTTTAAAAAACATATTTCCGTTATTTTCTTATTGAAGTAAATTTGATTTACAATGCTGTGTTAGTTTCAGGTGTACAGCAAACTGTAAACTTTGATCACTTTCTAATGCATTGCGGTACTTGGAAGGGCAAGGGTTCCCTTATCAGTTTTCTTTTAATAAAAATCCTTGCTGGGCTTCCCTGGTGGCGCAGTGGTCGAGAGTCCGCCTGCCGATGCGGGGGACGCGGGTTCGTGCCCCGGTCCGGGAGGATCCCACGTGCTGCGGAGCGGCTGGGCCCGTGAGCCGTGGCCGCTGAGCCTGCGCGTCCGGAGCCCGTGCTCCGCAACGGGAGAGGCCACAGCAGTGAGCGGCCCGCGTACCGCAAAAAAAAAAAAAAAAAAAAAAAAAAAAAAAAAAAAAAAAAAAAAAATCCTTGCTGCTTTCACATGTTTCTCTTTCAAGAGGAACTTTAAAATCATCTGTTCCTACATTCAAAAATTCTACTGAGGTCTGGGTTGCAAGCACACTGGTGCGGAGTTAAGCTGTGGAGCTGACCTCTTAGGAAGTGAGCTTTCCCGTCTACAACCCCACCGTCTAACTCTGGGCACGTCCTCCTCTTAGTTTGGGTTCCCCCAGAGCTGCTCCTGAGACAAAGACTCACGTGCCAGTTGCTTATTTTGTTCGTTGTTATTTTGTTAGGCAGTACCAGGCTTGTTTCCAAGCCAGTTACCCGCCTGGTGGCCTGGTGGGCAGGGACCCTGCGGCAGGACTTTGGGAGCTGGGATGGGGGGGGTCCACCTGAGAGGGCTGGTAATTCGCCCTCACTCGGACACAGCAAGCTCTGGTGCCCGGGGACGGCTGCGGGCAGAGTCACCAGACCCCGCGGCTGGTGCAAAGAAGCGATGGATCGTGGATGGCGTCGGCCGAGGCCGCTTAACCAAGTCCTGCGTCGGCAGGTCTGCGTTGGAGGCTCGTTGACGCAAGAGTAGAAGTTCTGGGTACCTTTCACTAGACCATGTGGACTCGAGCTTTTCAACAGAACACATTACATTTTCAACCGAATGCAGCTTGGAGTTAAAGAACCCCTTGTAGCGATGTCACATGTGGACACCCAGGCCTCCCTGGGGAGGAGGATCTGGGTCTGTCTGGTGGGCAGAGCCAGTGAAGCCGCCCTACCCCATGGGTCTCCGAAAGCCTCTTCCTCTCCCAGTGAGTCGTACATCTCGGTTACACTGAGCAAATCTCTACAGTGTCAAAGCCACATCATCTGGTCTGGAGACAGGTGCAGGGACTTCGGTATTCCCACTTTGTGGAGATTGAAGCAAAGTGGAGCCCCGGAGACTGCGGTGAAGTCGGGGGTGAAAAGCCATGAGGCACACACCTGCTTAGGCCTGCCCTGTGACCGGATCTGCAGCGGAGAAATGTCCTCGGAATCAAATTTTCTTGGAAAAGCCACTTTGCTTAGGAGCAGATGAGAATGTCAATTCCATCCTATTTGCAGAGCAGTGTTTTGAAATTTTTTTTTTAAACATCTTTATTGGAGTATAACTGTTTTACAATAGTGTCTTAGTTTTTCCTTTACAACAAAGTGAATCAGTTATACATACACATATGTTCCCATATCTCTTCCCTCTTTCGTCACCCTCTCTCCCACCCCTCTAGGTGGTCACAAAGCACAGAGGTGAATTCCCTGTGCTACGCGGCAGCTTCCCACTAGCCATCTAATTTACATTTGGTAGTGTGTATATGTCCCTGCCACTCAGAGAGCAGTGTTTTGAAATTTTAATGAAGTCCAGCTTAGCTTTTCTTCTGTGGATCACGCCTTTGGTGTTGTAGCTAAGAAGTCATCACCAAACCCTCTATTCATCTAGATTGTCTCCTGGGTCATATTCTGGGGGTTTTATAGTTTTGCATTTACGTTCAGGTCTGTGATCCATTTTGAGTTAGTTTTTGTGCAGGTGTGAGGCCTGTCTTTTGCATGGGGATGTCAGTCGTTTCAGCACCGTTTGTTGGAAAGACTGTCTCTGCTCTGTTGTGTTGCATTTGCTCCTTTGTCAGAGAGAGTTGACTCTATTTGTGTGGGTCTGTTTCTGGCCTCTCCGCTCTGTTCCGCTGATCCATTTCTCTCTGCTTTCATCAATTCCACTCGGCCTTGGTTACTGCAGCTTCAGAGAAGGTCTGAAATCTGGGGTGTCACACCTCCAGCTCAGTTCTTCTCCAGTTCATCTGTTTTTCCAATCACTGGGATCAACCTCTCGCTGGGTCATGAAACCAGTTTAGAGATCTCGTGAGCAGCATTTTTAAAAAGGAAAGCCAACAGAACAGAACAGAATAGACTAGGAAAGAGGGGCCATTGCACCTAACGAGAGAAATCGTGTTTCCTGAAATGTCTGTTTCGATGATGTATGGGCGTATGTGTGCTGGGCCGCAAGATGACAGCGTTTCTTACCGTAGGTTACGATCAAAGACAGCAGATGCCACTAAAGATCATACGCTCTCTCTGGAGAAATAAAGGAGATCGAGATTTGTAACATATGTGCAGGTGAGGATTCAACAGTGACCACACAAGCAGGAGGAAGCAGCTATTCCTGTCATTGTTGTTCATTTCACTTAAAAATTGATGTTCATATGTTCCTTAGCTATTTGCAGTTTTCTTCTGGGAATTCTGGGCTTCCGTTTACTGTATTATTTATTTGTAGCTCGGGAGTGACCAGGACTGGGCCTGGGAGGGGGCCAGGGCTGGCGTGCCGGTGGGACCCGAGGGCCACGGCGGAGCCCTCTGTGGGGGCCAGTCAGCTCGGCGGATCGGAGGCAAAGCCACCAGTTTCGCTGCTCTAATTATAATTAAGCTAATACGGTCCAGTGGGTTTCATTGCGTTGTCTTTTTTTTTTTTGGGGGGCTGAGCTGTGTGGCTTGCAGGATCTTGCAGGATCTTAGTTCCCAGATCAGGGATCGAGCCTGGGCCCGGCAGTGAGAGTGCTGAGTCCTAACCACTACACCAGGGAATTCCCTATCGTATTGTGTTTTTTTTTTTTTTTTTCAAATTTGTTATTTTTGGCTGTGTTGGGTCTTTGTTACTCTGCGCGGCCTTCCTCTAGTTGCAGCGAGCGGGGGCTACTCTTCGTTGCGGCGCACAGGCTTCTCGTTGCGGTGGCTTCTCTTGTTGCGGAGCACGGACTCTAGGCGCGTGGGCTTCAGTAGTTGTGGCACATGGGCTTCAGTAGTTGTGGCGCGTGGGCTTCAGTAGTTGTGGCGCATGGGCTCTAGAGTGCAGGCTCAGTAGCTGTGGTGCACAAGCCTAGTTGCTCTGCAGCATGTGGGATCTTCCCGGACCAGGGCTCGAACCCGTGTCCCCTGCATCAGCAGGCAGATTCTTAACCACTCGCATTGTCTTTTTGAGCCTCACCTAGGAGGGGGGCGGATGTGGTGTTAGTGGCCTGGTTTGGCAAAGGAGAAGAGGGGTGGGTAGAGGCCGGAAGAGGTTCCTGCTTGGTGCACAGGTGGGCAGGTGGGAGAGAGAGCACAGTTCAGTCTTTCGAGAAGCCCTGTCTTTGCCCAGTTACCTGAGCACAGAACCAGCCGTGGATTCCGTGCAATGTAATGAAGGCCATTGCCCGGCTCTGGAGTGACTCAGTACAAAGAGAGTGGCCGGAGGGCGCCGGAGGAACCCCAGTCAGAGAATCAAGAGGTGGGAGGCCAGGCCTGGCCGTGCCGGGACCGGCCATGTACACCTGAACAAGCCCACCTGGGTGGCGATCGGGCTGGCATGTGGGGTGCCGGGAAAGGGCACAGCAGGGGCTGCACCACCTCTACCACGTGAGGCCAAACAGAGCCTGTCAGCGGGCAGTGAGGGGCCGGAGGCACCCGCGTCCTCCCAGGGCCAGCGTTCGCCACAACCTTCCCAGGTAGGCTGGCCGTTTGCTCACTGGTACTCCACGGGACAGCTCAGGCCTTTCCCACCACATTCTACCAAGACCACTACCGTAGAAGCTAAAAAGTCCCTGGTGGCTTGGGAGGGATCAAAACACAGCAGGTGCACGGACCCTACATTCCCGGGGCGCACGGTAAGTCGGGGACTGTCTCGTCCACCTGTGCCGGTCTACGGGCAAATGCTTTTATTGCCAAGTCGGAGGTTTTAATTCTGTAGGGTTATGAGGGGCCTGAAGATATGCAGGTTCAAAGCCCTACAGGGGACTCTGATGAATGGATGGGGTGAAACCCATTGCTCTGAGCCAGTAGTGTCCTTTCACAAGCGTGTTAAGTGATTTCCCCAGGACACGCCGCTACGAGCGGGCAGAAGACGCACCTGGTTCTCTGGGCAGCTTCTGGAATTCTCCTTCCCGGTGGGAGCTGCATCGGATCATGCTGGGCCTGGTACAGAGGCACGTTTCTGTCTCCGACGCAACCTTCCGAATGAGGACCCCTGGGAGTAAGGCCAGGAGTACACCTGCCCGGCATCATCTTGAAGGTGTCCATTCTGGAGAGGAAGTGTCAGAAACACAGGTTTGGTACAGCCCGTGCAGTCCACCCTGACAGCAGGGCTCAGCTGTCAACTCAGCACTGCAGCAGAAAACTGTCAATGTTCCAAATGACCTTAGAAAATACCTCGATTATCCCAGAAAGTGCAGTGCAGTCATATTTTATGTCCGATAGAAATAGTGCAATAATAAAATATTAATATCGTTTCACACTTTGTACAACATAAAAAACAATGTAAGTCTCCTCCCTCCAATTAAAAAATATGCCAAGAATTGTGTATTTTTGGAGCTGGTTGACTGGATGAATGCTGCACTGTGCCTGTGTCCAGGTTGGCTGTGAATTCAGTCAAAGCGTCAAGAACCAGCCCTGTCTCCCGTGTAATTGCATCTGGACAAGAGTATCTCCCAAGAGGTCCCACACAGCTTGTTCTTGCTCTTGCAGAGACAGAGGTGGCTGTTTCTTCAATGCACAGCAAGACAGTCCTGCTTACATTTAGGGTCCGTGTGCAAACACACGCGCCTGAGACACTAAAACTACACCCAGTCTGTGGAGATGCTCACAGTAATAGTGGCTAATCTGGGAAATAGAAGAGGTGCATTTCCTACCCCTGGCTCACTCCAGGAAATCTGCTCACGGAATAGGTTGACATCAAATTGGGAAGTGTGTTTTTTCCCAGGGGAGCTGTGTGGGGGAGGGCTAAGCGGACATTCTTGAGTTTTGTTTACAGTGTATGTGGATGACGTGAAACCACTGCCATTCAGTTATAATCGGAAAGCAAAGCAGACCCAAGCAAACTGGAGACAGTGAATGGTGTCGCCTTGTTGCAGCAAACCTGAAGTTAGCGTGTCTTACCTGTGGGGTGGGGCAGAGGTGTCCCTTACGGGAAGGTACCCTTAGCCTTGGATCTGGAGGCGCGCTTTGCTAATTCAGAATATCACCCAGGCACAGGGAGGCCGAATCTCAAGGCAACCCTCCTCCTTCCAGCTGTACGGTTCCCACTTCTGCAACTTAGCCTTTCGTTATGGGTCACCTAGCCCAACCCTGTCCAGTAAGACTTCCTGTGATGGTGGGCATGTCCTATCACTGCGCTGTCCAATACGGTAGCCACTACCACACGTGGCTGTCGAGGACTTGAAACGTGGATAGTGCAACCAAGGAGCTGAATTTTTCATTTTATTTTTTATTACAACTTAAATAATAGCCACGTGTGCCTAGTGGTATCGTATGGGACACCACACACCTGGATAAGGGCACACGCTCTGTCCACCTGTGCTCAGACCCACCTTCACCTTCATCCTTCACACACCTTCCAGACGAATCCCCCAGCTGGGCTCAGTGCTTCCCTGGGAATCTTACGCTACAGCCCTCGTAGACATCTATGCGTGCGTGCGTGAGCACGTGTGTGTGAGAGAGAGAGAGTGTAGAATTACAATGGAACTCTTTATGTTCTGAGAGACTTTGTCATAATTTTTATTTCAAATAACAAAACTCCATAGTCATAAAAATGACATTGCATAACTTGCCGTAGAACAACGGAGGGAAAACAGTTGTTCTACTGCAAATTAATATGCAGCCGTCTGGGGAGATTTGTCTGAAAGGTGTGGGAGGCTGAATGTGAAGAGAAGCTGGTTGGAAGATCGATCCTGATGGCTTATGCTGTCAAGGTTTTGGGGTTCACATCCGTGACCCTTTGTGTTTACTTATAAATAAATAGCGTCTATTTATTTCTGTCCTGCTAGGATCAGACACGACCCCTGTCTTCCTTCCCACACAAACGTCCTATAAATGACTCGGCCAAGGAGAACTCACCTTCCTCAAGGAAGCAGCACTGATCTTCTGTGAAGCTGCCCAAGACGAAAGGAGAAAAGAGTAGGAGAAACAATGGTAAAGAGCTTTCAGCAGAAATATATTGCCAATGGAATAGATGAAAATGGCAACCAAACCTAGTATCCTGAATGAACACAACGACAATCGGTTCACCAAAGCTCAAAGCAGTGATACAGGAGACGAAGGGATATATGCAAGGAAAGCCAGCATGGCTCCGAAGAGGAATGGGAGAGAGGAAGAAACACCCTGGTAGTGGGTCCTCGCTGGAAGCAGCTCGGGGAGGAACCCTCCTGCCCGGACACTGTGAGTGGCCTGGACGACGGGACAGGTGGACACGCACACCACACGGAAATGAGAGTTAGACGTCTTGAGACAAGGGAGAGCTTATGAAAGGCAGATGAGAAAGACCTAATGCACATATTAATTGCTGTCTTTAAAACAAAGACCCGCGGTGACGTAACACAAATATATTTAGACGTAATTCAAGAAACCTTTCAGAGATCAAACAACACTTGGATCTATTTCTAGATTGAAAGTACACACAGCATCCCCGGGGGGGGGGTGGAGGGGGGAACGTCACCAGTAACTCAACATGGACCGCAGGCCTGTCTCGCTGTTTCCCAAAAGGGTCTGTAGTGCCCCCTCCAGGTGTGTCCTCCATCCTGGAGTGCCCGCCGCGGGCCCGGCTGAGCTCTGCAGTCACAGGGTTCCCACCAGCATCTCCTGCCCTGGGTGGGTCTCAGCCCCTCTTCCATGTTCGCGGTTCTGCCAAGGATGGATTTTCCACTTGTTTCCTGTCCTTCTTGTTAACGCCGTATAATTCCCAAGACGAGAAGGGTTGCTGTGAGTCTACTGTTCTAAAACCCAAGGCGGTAGGATATTTTCCTGTTTACATTTCACAAGGGAACGCTTTTATCATAAAAAATTCTTCTTATCGTTTTACAAATCGCTCAAAATGGGTTCTGAAAAAGCAATAAAAAATGTGATCAAGGCAGCGAGATCCAGTTTAAAGTCGTGCCTTTGCTACGACGTTGTGGAGCCCGGCCCAGCGTTGCCTCCCCGGGGAGGCCGGAAACGGCGGGTTCTTCCTCGTCACGCGGCTCTGTCTGTCCGCCGCACGTCTCGCCACCGTGCACCGTCTCGCCACACAGACCCTCGCAGGCCTCTGCACCCGCCCTGCCCACGCGCACCCTTCCTCACGCTCCCCGCCTGCGCCCCACGCGGCACGCTTGCTTCGCCTCTCCCACGCCGCGGACACGCACAGCCCTCGCCACACGCCCTACACACGTTCACACCCCAGCCCGCCCCCCCGGCCCCCCCTCACGAGGAGGGGGTCACTCGCGAATTATTGTTCTCGCTCTAAGGGCAGCCTGCCTTAGAGCGAGGAGCTCCCCCAAACCGAGGACCCACGTTCTGAAAGCAAGTGATGGGAGAGTTCAAAACGCCACAGGCTGGCTCGCGACAAGAGACTCTCTGCCTGGGGTGGGGTGCAAGGAGGCGAGTCAGGCCCAGGGGCGCCTTTACGTGCCGATGCCCTCGGACCCCCGGGGGAGGCCCTGCGGGAGCAGAGACGCAGGGCAGCCACGCTCTTTACTCTTTCTGCCCACTTCTTGTGTGACTGCAAAATCCAGGTTCTTGAGCCGTCACTGTGTCACTGCGGTGGGAAACATGCCATTGAAGTGAACCAGTGTGAGCTTTTACGAGTTTCTTGTTTGCTACACCTGAACGGGGAGCTGATTCCTCCTGGAGCATTCAGAGGGCTCTGCTCTTGCAGGAGATGTGAGGAGGGGCCCGCCCAGCAGGGCCACGCCAGCCCGGACATCCCATCTGTGCCAGGTTAAGAAGCACGTTGTCAACATACCCTGAATCACTTCCCGAGATTTTCGTCGGCTGACCGCCCTGAGGGCTTTTTAAGTATAGAAACAGACATTACAAGCAACAGAAAATGAAGAACACTGTATTAATGTTTATTTCTAATGACAAGAAACAGAACATCAGTCCCTTATTTGTACAAAAATACCTGAACGTTTACAATTAGGTTCATGAGCCGAAGAGCTATGTACAGAAAGGAGCAAAGCACATGGAATAAAGGTTTTGTCTCTTCAGTTAACCCCTTCTGCAATCCCTGAAAACGCCTACACATCAGGCCATCCTATGGTCACTGCAGGTGGCACTGAGATATCACAGCCCCCGGCGAGCCAGCCCCACTCCCTCAAAGGTGTGCCAATGGGTCAAACCCTCAGGTATTAAGTGCAGAAAAGAGAAGACAAAACATCTAGACTGAGGCACATACTTCTTCAAGGTTTAGCAGACGGAAGAACGTTCTGGAACTCTAACACATAAGGTCACAGAGCTCTCCTACTTAGCGCGAACCCCCAAAGCATTTGGTGTTTTCCTTCTCAATTCAGACCAGGTTGCTACACGGAGTTTCCATTTAGAACAGAAAATCACAGGCAGAGATAAAAAGTCAACAGGCTCCAAAACGACCCTGAGCTGTCCCGTTTACATTCATGTCATTTAAATACAAAAATAAAAGTCGAACGTCCTTCAGCCCCTGGCTGGCCCAGCTGGACGCCTGCTTCTTGCAGGGGCTGCCTGTTTGCAGGTGGATTCCCCAGCTGCCCGGTACAAGGGAGGTGGCTGGGGCCCTGGGAGGGTCACTCTCTGTGACAGTTCACTGCGGCCAGGAAGTACACACAGAACTGTGCATCAGAGTCAAGCTTTAGTTCTGCTTTTAAATAAAACGTATATTTATAAATATGCAATACTGCCGATACTAGCTGTCTGTTGGAGGGGAGAGTGAGTCGTCTCACTGGTGGAGACTGGTCTATGTAAACAGAAAAAAGAAATTGGAGAGGGGTTTTTTTGTGTGTGTGCTTGATTTTTGTTTTTTTAAAGGTTTTACCTCCAACCGGTGAAGAGAAAAATGTCTAACGGTGTAACTGGAGCATCGGTCACTCCAAAGGAAGCAGGCTGCCAGGTATGACTTGGAGAATGACCTGTCAACGGTTGGAAAGATTAACAGGCTACAGAAAAACCAAAAAAAGCGAAAAACAAAAATAAACAATGCCATTGAGCATTCATGGTTAAAAACGCATTTTACTAAAAATGCTTCATTTGTCGAAGTAGACACTTCATGGAAAACAAGTCGAGTGTGGCTAGTCAACTAACATACAGTGTCTATACCACAGACTGAGGTACAGCGGGTATGTGTCACTGCGTCCTAAGCCATGTGTGTCCCTTGGGCAGTGCTGCGGCGGAGGGGGGGGCGGTCCGGGGGATCCGGTGGCCAGGAGGCCAGAGGGGCCAGGGAAGCGTGGCAACCGTGATCCGGGGAAGAGAAACCGTCCTTGACCAAGCAGTCTGCCTGCCTGTCTGGGGAGCCTTTCCTGCTCTGCAGAGACAAGGCCACCCCCACGTCGGAAGACTCTGCTAAGGGGACAGGGCGGAGCGGGGGACAACGCGAGCCACCGTCTGGCTCTGCTCCTGAAGCGGAATGCAGAGTCGTCTCGGTGACCTGTCCTCAGCCGACACCGCTGTGAGGGATTCCTGACCTGGGCCAGCCGACGGGCCACCCACCGCCTTGCACGGGCTGGCTCGGGGCCGTCGGCAGGATGGAGGCCACCGAGCAAGCCCTTCCCCTACTGGGCCGCGGGGCTGCCCTCTCCAATGTCTCCGTCTCCGTCACCGTGGAAACCCACTGGACACGGAAGCAGACCAAGCAGGTGCCACTTCCTCTTAGGTCCTCTGATCCACCGGGAGGAGGGAGGGCAGCCCTGCCAGGCCGGCACCACAGAGGGGGTAAGGCAGTGATGGTCCTAAAACAGGCTGGAAGGGCTGCAGCTGGGCCAGGCGGCCTGGTGTCCGCCGTGGGTGGGTGGTGGGTACCCACTGTGTTTCAGGCAGGCGGGCCCGCGGCCAACTACGGGCAGCCACCCAGCCCTGCGTGGCGTTTTCCAAGGAACAAGCCACCCGCGGAGTGGCGGACACAGCACGTGGAGCCAGGTGACGGCATGAGAGGGGGCACGTGCTCAGAGCAGGGGCTGGCTGAGCACGCCGCCTGCCGGGCCAGAGCCTGCCACGTGCCTACCACAGGAACGCCTTTTACATCAAAAAAGCTTCCAAGGAAACTGGGGAGGGCTGGGGTGCCGGTTGCCTGGGCGTGGCCTGCAGGAGGTCGGCACCCCCCCTCTGCCAACAGCCTCTGGGGGCCGCCCCTTCGCAACTGTCTCTGCATCTTGCACAGACTGAAAAGCCACGGCCCCTCGTGCCATAAGCTGAATGCAAGATTGAAAACAAGGAGTGCAAAAAAAGGGATCAATACAAAAAAGTAAACATATCAGTTTTAATTGTCAAGATTATTCCAGGGCGAGAGTTCATTTCCAATCACTTCTCTCCAGCTTGTGTTCCTCCATGGCCCAGCCAAGACCATCATTCCCGTTTATTCTCGAGTCTGCTGTCTTCCGACCTCCCGGAGGAGGCCAGCGAGAGGGGCGCGGCCCTGCTGGATCTGCAGCAGCAAATCATCGTCAAGTCCAACCAACCAGCCGATCGTGTTCGGTCGGTGCCGAACGCAGCCGTCTTGCTCCGAGCCCCAAGGTGCAGACAGACGTGTGTTCTGAACGATGCACACACCTCTTCACTCCAGTGTCAGCGTCCTCCAGCCTGCAGCCAGGGTAGACCTGAGGTCATAAGGCTACGCGGATGCAGTGGTGCTTCAGTCTGCAAGGCAGGACCCCTTTGTTCAGCTGGTAAAAGTCCACAAGCTGGATCAGGTCAGAGAATTTGGTGTTCCCGTCGTCAAGGCTGAAGAAGGTCTGCCCGTCATCCTCGCACTAGAGACACAAGAAGACCTGCCAAGTCAGAGGCCACAGCTCGGGGATAAAACAGGCCCCAAAGTCACGATTAGCGCTGTCCACCCGTAGTGAGGCTCCAAGGGACACACATGGAGCTGGCGAGGTGAAGTAGAAAACGCCAGGGCAGGAGGTCAGGGGGCGAGGGATTTGTGCTGGGTGCTGCCAGGTCCCTAAGCTGCCGGGCAGAGAAGGTCCCCTGCTCCTGAGCTGGTCATGGGCAAGAGCCCCAAACTCCTCCTGGCGCACACGCTCATGAGGGTGAGGTTGACCAGTTAACCTGTGAGTGTCCAGGCACTCAGCACAGCCCATGGAGGAGAGTGAGGTTGACCAGTTAACCTGTAAGTATCTGTGCACTCAGCACAGCCCATGGAGGAGGGTGAGGTCGACCAGTTAACCTGGGAGTGTCCACGCATACAGCATGCTCATGTAAGAGTACACAGCCCTGGGCTCTCACGGTAGGACCCCGGGCAACCTCCTTCACCCCTCTGACGTTCACTTTGCTCTATTACAAAGCAAATGTTGGATTACTCTAAGGAATTAATGAGGTCATGTAGGAGAAGAACCTTGCCCAGGTCATGGAATATTTGGTAGCTACTACTTTTCTTAAAATGGAGGACATCTACAATATCTCCCAGAAATAACTACATTCCTCACATCGATTTTAATTGAATAAATTTTGAGATGAATGACTGCAATACAGTGCGGTCAGGAAAGCTGCCCTGCATTGTTCACACAGAGGAAGTAAGACTTAAACCTGTGTCGATGCATAAACCAAGAACCACTTTTCTTAATCCACAAACTCTGGAGCCCCGAGCACATCCACAGCCTGTGTTTAAGCCCTGAGGTTGCAATCTCATTGCTACACTTCTCAAGTTCCTGCCTGTCTGATAATTCTAGGATTTGGGGTTATCTGGGACAATGGTATTACATATTCTGCTGGCCAGTACTTTTTCATTTTATTTCATATTTGAGGCTAAGAGAATAACATCTGGTCGATAATACAACGCAGCAGGAAAACAAAAAGGACTGTGGACGAGGCACTTTCCCGTGAAGAGCAGTCCCCAGGTTTGCTTATTACCGTGTTTTGTGGAATCTGTGAAGCCTGGGCTGTAACCCACTGTCTGTCCCTCCCTGGTGGTCCAAGCCACCGAGAGCCGTGAGGGTCTCATTTTCCTCGTTTACGCAGTGAGGGCGTCGGGGACAGTAGGAAACGACTTCGACAGACAGTGCCAGGCAGGCTGCTTCCCCGCAGGTCACAGAAGCCAACCCTGCCTGCCTTCCCCCACCCGTTCATGCCTCCTGTGCCTGCATGACTCTCCAGACAGCTGGTATAAAGTCCTGGGCTCAAGCACTCTTGAAAAACGCCAGGTCCCACTATGTGAAACGGATGCATTTGGCCACTTCAAGCCTCCTCAGGGCTTCACTTTGTAAAGGACAGAGTTATTATATCTGGCCACCCTCTTTCAGCAGCGTATTTCCCAGGTCCGGGTTCCACAGGAAACATTTCACGAGAGTTGTCATTACCTGCAGAATTGACCACTTCTATGCAACTACATCTATAGGTACAACGTACATAACACATTTGGTATTCATCTTGTGTGTCTCAGCCCCAACGGGACTACGCATTCTCGGAGGTGCTGACAA
Organism: Kogia breviceps; assembly: GCF_026419965.1. Classification (NCBI taxonomy): domain Eukaryota; kingdom Metazoa; phylum Chordata; class Mammalia; order Artiodactyla; family Physeteridae; genus Kogia; species Kogia breviceps. The sequence goes on along the minus strand of NC_081318.1, from coordinate 112,158,116 downwards.
CTGTCTCCCACACAGCACCCAAGTCGTGAGCTAGAATCTGAACTTGGGCACGTGGAACAGGTCAGTTACATTCGGCAAATCTAACCATCAGCCTTAAAGAGAGTGGTGTTGACAAACACATCGTATTCAATAATGAGGCTTTTGAAATTGTTCGAAGGGAGAATCTGTTTTCTGATCCAAGGACCCGGTGGAAGGATTAACACTTCTCTTTGGGGGCCACGGGTCAGTCTTCCACAGGCTTCCCGAGTCCCCCTGGTCCACACCAGCACAAATCAGACAAGCCCTGAGATTAAGTGGCCGACAGCACGCGTCTGCACAACCACACGTGCTCCTTCCTGCGCCAGGTCCTGGGCTAACGGCTCTGCTCCGTGTCTGCCCACCATCTACCCTTGCTCTTCCCAGTGGGTGCTGTCTCAGGGGCACCTGTGAGCTACCCAGGCGTGTCGGGGCCACAGTACAATGCCACCATGCTCAGTGTTCTTCTAGGGAAACACTGTTCCCAAGTGCAAAGAACCAACCTCTCAAGAAACTCCTGAAAGGATCTCACCGGTGAGCTTGAAACGGTCTGATGTTTACTGTTTCACAGTCTGCTGAGTGGAGACCTTGAAAATTGCATTAAGAACAAAACCGGCACACAGAAGAATGAGAATTAGTGTGAAAAACATCAATACTTACAGGTAAGATCTGGAAATTTTTAATTTTCTGATGATGACACAATGTGAGGACAAATGCCTTTGGATTACTCTGGCTGTCACGGAGGAGAAAAAGCCTGGGAATGAAAAGAGTCAATTGACTGTTAATGTAGAAAGTCCAGACTGAATATATATATATATGATGCTTCGGGAGGTTTCGGGAGCTGAGTGAGCTGTAGAGCAAGACCACCCTCCACACCCAGACTGTGCTTTCCGTCACTCTCCACTGAAAGGAACCAGGGCTCCTTGGGGACATGGCACCTCTAGGGCTGAGGCAGGGAAGGTACATGGTGACGCTGGTATAATTTGTGCCAGAAAATAACAAAGCTGGCCCAAGAGGCAGTGTGGCCCAGTCTGGGCACCCAAGTACATTAACAGAAGGGATGGATTATAACCCACAGACTAAAACAAGAATCCGTGAGTCCGTACTGGTGTGATAAATAAATCCTAGGGGAGGAAAAAAAGCTCTTCCTAAGAGCAGAAAGCCAGCTAAATAAAGAGAGAAGGATGATGAAACCACTATTTGGCCATTTGATTAAGGAGATCTTTAATAGATGCTGAAACCAGCATCAAAGTTTGATGAGAAACAGAGTATTTTCATAGTCTCAGCATCTACCCCCTAACATTTATGACAGAGGGACACACAGTAACCTTCCAATAGAGAAACCCGGTGGATACCACCTTCAGGTATTCGAGTTACCGCCACCAGGAATGAGACAATCCACCCCGGCACCTCCTGACGGGATGCACTAAAGGTGACCCGGCAACACCCCCAGGGAGAGAGCAGACAGCCAAACCCGGTACGTTCCGCCCTCACCGGCTCCTCCAAGTGTCAAGACACAAAGGAAGACAAGGCACCGTGCCGGTCCAGGGCGGTGCTGAGGCCAAGAAGTTCTTTTCCTTGGTGGCGAAGGATGCAGCAAGGACCCCTGGTAAAATCTAAGTGGCATGTCAGGTGACCGAACCACGTTCACGTTCATTTCCTCAGTTTTATAATGATACTGTGGCTGCCTAAGAGAAGTCCTTGTTTTTAGAAATTTTACATTGAAATAACTACAACTGACTCCTAAGTGGTTCTGATAAAAAAATGAGAGAGAGGGCATGACAAACTAAAGGTGCTACAGCGTTCATGACTCAGGTGCCTGGGTAACATGTATACAGGAGAATCCATTATACGACTCTTGCAAATTTTCTACATTTTGAAATTACATCGAAAAGTCTACAAATAACAAGTGATGGCGAGGGTGTGGAGAGAAGGGAACCCTCCTGCACTGTTGGTGGGAATGTAAATTGGTGCAGCCACTGTGCAGAGCAGGATGGAGGTTCCTTAAATACTAAAAATAGAACTACCATATGCTCTAGCAATTCTACTCCTGGACACATGTAAATGGAGACAATGAAAATATTAATTTGAAAAGATACATGCACCCCAGTGTTCACTGCAGCAGCATTTACAATAGCCGAGATATGGAAGCAGCCCAAGTGTCCATCGACAGGACTGGATTAAGAAGATGTGGCACAAATACACGTATATACAATGCAGTGCTCCTCAGCCATAATAAAGGATGAAATTCTGCCATTTGCAGAAACACGGATGCACCTACAGAGTATTATGTTCAGTGAAATACATCAGACGGAGAAAGACAGATGTTGTATGCTATCACTTGTATGTGGAATCTAAAAAATAATACAAATGAATATATACGCAAAGCAGAATCAGACTCACAGATACAGAGAAGAAACTCGTGGTTACCAAAGGGGGAGAGGGAAGGGGGAGGGGCAAATTAGGGGTATGGGATTAGCAGATACAAACTACTATGTATAAAATAGATAAGCGACAGGATGCACTGTGTAACACAGGGAACTATACCCATTATCTTGTGACAGCCTACAGTGGAGTACAATCTGCAGAAATACTGAATCACTAGGCTGTACAGCTGAACCCAACACAATATTGTAGATCAATTATACCTTAACTAAAAAAATACTTTAAAACTTAGAATAGCACCAAGACGCATAAGTCATTGCTTTTACAATGATTCCAGAACAAATCTGGAATCAGACGGGAAGACCAAGTTACTCTTTAGAAAGGAAGAGGCCCGAGTCCCAGTAACAAAGTAGAAATAGCCTGAGAGGAAACACACTTTAAAGGTATTAGACACCAAATTGCGGTAATCAGCTAAACCATGAGTTTCTAGATTGTCATGTCAGAGGGGAGGCAGTTACAGAAGCCTGGGAAATCCCATGTTCTAAAAGGTAACGGTTTATTTTACTACAGGCTTTAGAATGTAGATACTCATCCTGACTCCCTTAGGGCCCCAGCATGAGTTTTCCTATCTTAACCTGACTCTTTACAGCATCTTTTATTACATACCAGCCCCTTCGATAGCACGTTGCAGGACACGTGCTCTGCAGGATACACCTTGGAGATGTGAACCGGGGTGCAACTGCCCTGCTGGGCCAGGCGGGCGGGAGAGATGGGGCCGCAGAGCTGGACGCGGACCCGTGTGATGCGCTAGGCGTTGGCAGAGCCCGAGGGCGGGAGGACGAGAGGGCCGGCTCGCTCCTCTCCCGGGCAGGGCTGTGCGTCTGCGCCTCCCAGTCCGTGCTCCTTCGCGAGCAGAAACCCGGGGCTTGGCAGGGCTGGGCCTCCTCACCTGAGCCCTCAATGAATCCCCTGACGCTTCCTCCTGAGCTCCAAGGAGGATGCTGCCCGCCTGCCTTCCCGTTTGGGGTGTGACCCGGGAGATACTGAGGCTGCCGCGCCGGCCTGGGTCTACAGGTTGTGCCTAGCGGTCGTCTACACGGAGGAAAGGGGGTAGGGCCTAGGGGTCCGCGAGATTCCTGGAGCTTCAGATCACGGGCCGCTGCCTCGCCGGCCTCTCCTGCAGGACCGTCTACACGCTCGGGGCTGTTGTGCAGTCAGTGTGGACACTGGAGGCATCGCTGATCTCCAGCAGCAAGCCACAGGCACGCAGGGATTTGGGGGCAGGCCGGGGGGTGGCCGCTGCAGAGACCAGGCTGGGAGCTAACATGCCATGGGCGCCTCTGCTTTGGGCATCGGATGGAGCACGGGATGAAAGCGCTGAGGACGGTTAGGACTGAAGTCAAGGCTCACGCGTCCATTCACGAAAGCACAAAGGGGCCGAGGGAGATCACAGTGACGGCACAGCTCAGGGGTGTGGGGGTCCCGGCACCACCCACACTGCCTCGCTCAGGGCGCACGGCGGCCCTGTCACTGTCCCCATTTTACAGTGAGGGGAGCAGGGCCCAGAGAAGTCAGGCAAATGCTCCAAGGCCACACAGCCAGCAGAAGCCAGGGAGGAGTCCGGCACAGCGGGAGCAAGCGCTCAGGTGGCTCCCCCGTGGCCGGTGAGCACCCTACGCTTTTCCGAGGCGGATGCGTTAGCCCTGGGACGGCACCGCACTCTGCCCCAGGCGGGGAGAGCCGCAGAGAGCTCGAGCCCTGACAGAGACGCTGCCTTCCACCCAGCGGAGGGGCCTGGGGCGCAGACAGAGGGACCAGCTCACGACAGACAGGCACAGAGATGGGGGCTGGGGACAGCGGGGGGAGCGGGGCGCAGAGCCTTCAACGCCGCAGGTCCCGACAGGAGCCCCGGGGGAAGAGCCGCAGGGGGCCCCACAGCGCAGGACCGGCCCGTCGGAAAGCTCCCTCCATCACGGGCTCTGGGATGGGCTGTCGGCGGAAAGAGGGGAAGGAAGGGGGCAGCCAGCGAGTGCAGGCCCCGCGGCAGGCCCTGCAGGCCCGGGGCGTGAGTGCAACACGCACACACGTACACGTGTGCACGGACCCACGCTTGCACGCGCGCACAGGTCACCTGCGGGGGGGGGGGGGGCGCCTTGACCTGGCGGACTTCAGAGCCGCCTCCCGGGTGGACTGCAGGCTCTGCTGTCGCTTTCCAGCCTCCCTCATCCCAACCCCATCAGTGATTGGAGGCTGAAGGTCTAGGAAGCGGTGTTTTGTGACGCTGTCGTGCTGGCCCGCCTGCCAGCGCTGTTCTTTGCTTGTTGCCCGACCCTCTGCATTGGCTTCCCTCCAGAACCTCGCAGGGAGGGGTAATGACTAGGAATTGCTTATTTAATTGACCTTGTTTTCCCAGCACACTTCCGCCCCGAACAAGGGGATGAACGGACGGACGATGTGGCACCACTGCAATGACACCTCAGGCGATGCCCCATCACCCTGCCTTCTGATTTTGCTAGAGCGCCAGCGGCCGGATGTTGGGATCGAAAATTATAACCTCAGGGGCAACTCAGACCCCAGGAAGGACAGAGAGCAACAGGCAGGCGGGGGGAGGAAAGCTGGCAGGGGGGTGCTCACACTTCTCACCAAGGCTGGACAGGGGCAACCTCCCCAGGTGGCGCTAGACTCCAGGAAAAGTTGAAAGACAAACAGGGTTTAAAAAAAAAAAAAAATAAGCCAACACACCGTGCAGTGGACCCAGAGCGTAACCCTCCCAGCCCCAGGCTCGCCCGCCCAAGGGCAGCTCCTTGGGACGCAAAGCGGGCCGGCTGGGCCTGAGCTCACAATCACTGGGGAAGCTGCTTCAAAACACACTGGTCCCCGGCGTCCCCTTCCTGAGCCTGGATGTGTCAGCCCCTCGGGGGCGCAGGTGGCCACGGCACCACGTGACACGTCCTGTGGAACCTTCACTTCTCTGGCATTGTCAAAAGCAGCTCTTTTGCCCCTTTCCTGTTGGCCCATAAAGAACCTAACTGTAGGGAATGAATCACTAGGCAACTGAAGCTAACTCCTGACCTATGCTCTCCTGAAAGCGCACCGTGCCCTGTCTAACCTGCTGATTCTTTCCCTGGGTAAAAAGAAGTAAGAATGAAGAATGAAGCAGTTAAAAAAATGACTGGCTCTCTACCCTCAACAGCCCCCTTAGCAATCCTGCAGCCGGATCACATGGGCAAGATAACATGTGAAGGATCAGCCGGTCTGCGTGCAACGGACAATGATGCGCAACCCAACCTCCCGCCGCGACGATTCACTGGGATTCTTCCCCTCCTCCTGCCACCGTTTTTCCCTTTAAAAACTGTCATGGCTGAGCAGAATCTTCAGAGTTGGTCTCAGGACATGAGTCCAGCTTCTCCCCAGATTGCTGGCTTTTCTGATTAAAGCACCTTTCCTTTCTACTCACACCCGCCTCTTGAATTATTATTGGCTTACGACCTACGTCACCCGGTGAGCAAACCCACTTGGCTTCCTTGGAACGAATCTCACAGATGATACGGGAAATGGGACACCACGAGGACATTTGAGGGCTCACTTCAGATGGGATTTAGGGCTGTAATGGGTAAGCATCTTGTCCTTGAAGCCCTGGGGACACACACAAACCTACAGGCAAAGAACATCACTACGAGAGGAATTTCGGAGGGTAGGTTTTTCTCTCTTAGGCAGAAAGTTCAGAGAAGTGTCTTGTTTGTAGTCGGGAGGGGTCATCTCTGAGGCTCCAAAAGGGACTGTTCTATGATCATCTGACATTTCAACTAAGTCGTTTGGAACAACTGTACAGCCACATGGGAAAAAAATCAGATCCACCTTTAAACAGTGCACTGGGATAAATAAATTCTGAAATGTACCTGGGATCTAAACACACAAACAAAAATGGAAGAAATAATCATGAAGAAAAAGGAAGGAAGGAAGGGAGGAGAGAAACAATCCAAGTTCTAGAGGATAACATGAGCAAACTCCTTTGTGACTGAGAAGCAGGACATATGACTATGACTCAAAAATCCAGAAAGATACAGGCTAAAGGACAGAAAAGATAAACTTGACCATATTTAGAAAAACTGTATAACCAAAATCCAAACAAACCCAAACCCAAACCCAAACCCAAACCCCCATCAGCTAAGTCAAAAAGACAAATGGGAAAAAAAGTTCGTAAAACATGGATGTAGGGGCTTCCCTGGTGGCGCAGTGGTTAAGCATTCACTTGCCAAGGCAGGGGACACGGTTTCGAGCCCTGGTCCGGGAAGATCCCACATGCCGCGGAGCAACTAAGCCCGTGCGCCACAACTACTGAGCCTGCGCTCTAGAGCCCGCGAGCCACAGCTACCGAAGCCCGCACACTGCAATGAAGAGTAGCCCCCGCTCGCTGCAACTAGAGAAAGCCTGCGTGCAGCAATGAGGACCCAAAGCAGCCAAAATTTAAAATAAATAAAATTAATTTAAAAAGACAGTATATACCAAAAAAATGGATGTAGAAAACCGGGCAAATATGTACCGACAGTTCAGCAACACAAAAAGGACTGGAAATGAAACTGGCCCTTCATCATAGGCTAGAGACCCAGCCTCCTAGATGAGGGAAAGGCAGGCGACTCCCAGACATCCCTGGGGAGGGGAATCGGGCCATAGTTTACAATATTACCCATCCGTTCAACACTCCCACTTCTGTGAACTCACCGGCAAAGAGACACTAGCAAAAACACGAAGATGGGGCACGGTGTGTCCTAACGGAAGCCTGGAAACAATGAAGCTCTATCGTGTGAAAGAGAAGCCAGCAGGGGACAAGGAAGGGGGCAATCCTGCCGGCCATCCGACCCCAGCATCCTCGGGCCGCAGCTAAGCTCAGGGTCGGGCCTCTGTGGCCACAACACGCCCCTGTTAAGATGAGGCAGACCACAAAAACAAATGTGTTTTGCGTATATTTTAAAAGGAAACAACAGAAGAATAAACAAACAAACACTGATGAAAATGTTTACCCACTGTGGAGCTGCGCGTGGAGTAGAGTCAGCAGGCAAAGTACCTGGTTTTATAACTTTTGACTTTGGAACCAAGGCAATGCTTTTTACATGTTTTTTTTTTTTTTTTTGGTGGTACGCGGGCCTCTCACTGCTGTGGCCTCTCCCGTTGCGGAGCACAGGCTCCGGACGCGCAGGCGCAGCGGCCACGGCTCACGGGCCCAGCCGCTCCGCGGCACGTGGGATCCTCCCGGACCGGGGCACGAACCCGCGTCCCCCGCATCGGCAGGCGGACTCTCAACCACTGCGCCACTAGGGAAGCCCTTTTACATAGTTTTAAAAGCAGCATTAAACTGAAGAGGAACTAAATCAGATCCACGTAACAAAAATCAGGAACAAACAGAGGAATGAACCTGAAGACGTGGCAGTTTCGGGGTGGAACCACGGAGAAGAATTACCTTAAGGCTGGCACTTTAACATGACCTGCCTGGACTATTCCTTAAGGATTAAAAGGGATGCAGAGAAGTGTGAATTCAGTAGTACTGAAGTAATATTATCAATATTTTTCATGATGTGATATGGGATGCAGCAGACAAGGACAGAGTGAGGTAAAACAAATAAGTAAGCTACTGTCATTAGTAAGATTTTTCAGAGGAAGAGAAGAGAGAGACAATAAAATCAAAGGCGAACGCACCCTGTAACTTTCCATTTGAGTTGGCAATATCAGTGTGAAGCTGTAATCTATTTTTCATTTTAAGAAGCCTATGTCCTAGCTCTGTCCACGGAGAAGACCTACCGATTTGGTTTCCAGACACCATTTTCCACTACAAAGAATTAAGGCCCCTAAGAGCATGTGTCACACCAGAAAGCAAACCCTTTTAGTGTTGGGTGGAAAGAACTCAGGAACCAACTTGAGAGAGGCCTGCCCCATGGGACAAAAAGAGGGCCTAGGGAACATCCAGAACATTAAGCTTGGATTGAAACAAATCAAACACTTGGTATCTAAGTTCATCATGAGAGTTAAAAAACAAAACAGAACCTACCTCATTTGTAAGCACCTGGAAGATAGCAGAACACCAAACCCTGATCCTGAAAACTGACAGAGAGAAAAGCCAAGCAAGCACTTAGCTACCTTTCCCAGAACAACAAATATGTGATAAGGAAAAGGATTTTAGCTAAGGAATGATGAGGGGATAATAGAATTAGAAAACAATGACTCTGTGACCTCTAATGAAACGATATACCTGGG